>NW_028145504.1:2372500-2467500 GCF_977016875.1 Pavona decussata | reverse complement strand
GTTAGCAAAATAACCTCAGACAGACTGTTGAAAACTTTAATTCGTGAAATCAATACACCGTACTGAAGTCTAGAAAGAAAGGGACTCGCCCGACGGCCATTTCTCGACAGAAAAGACGAGTCAACGTCTATCTTAATTTTCAGTAATTTCTACATGACCCACCCGGGGTGTGCGAGTGGAGTGTAGACTCTGGCCGAAAAGAGGGACCTTTTTCACTCTCCTAGGGTCGTGAAAATAACCGGCAAACGAAAGAGTGGCAATTAAATTCAAGTATTACATCGGCTAAAGAAAAACAAGGACAACGTCTATCTTAATTTTCAGTAATTTCTACATGACCCACCCGGGGTGTGCGAGTGGAGTGTAGACTCTGGCCGAAAAGAGGGACCTTTTTCACTCTCCTAGGGTCGTGAAAATAACCGACAAACGAAAGAGTGGCAATTAAATTCAAGTATTATATCGGCTAAAGAAAAACAAGGACAAATTTACGCCAACATCGTCAGATGTTACTCTTCTGTCTTTGGTTTCTTTCAGAGGTATAAATATGGGGTAAAAAATTGGGGCTTTATCCAAGTAAAATGTGGGCCTTTTCAATGAAACTTGGGGTAAAGATCCTTCCTTTCCCCCCCCCCCCCCCCCCCCCCCGGTAACTGCGCAAATTTTTCAAGTTGTAATTGATTTCCATCCTGATTAAGAGCCAGACACTTCTTAATAGTTTAGGTGCACTAGTGCAGTAACGTTTGCAACTGCGAAAGTATGTTTAGTTTTCAATTGGTGAAAGTGAGACTTCCGGTTTTTCACAGCCGGTTAACGTTACTAAATATAGATGTGGTATCTAACAATGCAAAGGTCTTTCACTCAAGTCTACACAAAGCTTACACAAGTATTTTATATTCAGTGCCTTTTCACTTTATTTCGTTCATTCTTTTTATTTAAGTTATTCTGTCTTTACAACTTCTCAGTGAAAAGAAAAACTAACAACGAAGACGCCACTAAAACAACATAACTGACCCCTCCCAACACATGCCTCGAAGCCTCGAAGGCTTTAGCTTGTGGACAAAATTTGCAAATTCGTCAAGATTCATCATTTCATTGTACTTTCAAAAGAGGATTTGAAAATATAGATAACAAAAACAATTCAAGCCCAGACGTTTGTCTAAAAAACTTCGGAGTTCGTGTTAAAATTTCAATTTATCACAACCGAGTGGTTTATGGCTGCGTTACTAGACCCCTTTGCTGAGGAACTAAGGAAAAGACACAGTTCACTAATTGAATCCGACTTTCTACAAAGCGCAGCCGGTTGCTTGGTTCACATCATCAATAAACTTCTGCACGGTGCCACTACCAGCCACAGTATTGTAGTAAGTCTTCCAATACTGAGCCTGAGTTTGCAGGTCAGCTGGAATCGAACCAGGAAGCTTCCAAGCCAAGTACAGCCGAGACGCCAGCCCAGAGTACAGCGGTTTCTCTAAGTCCACCCATGATGTTTTGGTCCAGTCGATGTTGAGTTTTCTTTTGATTTCATCCCAGTAGGGTTGAAGAACCTTCTGAGTCACTGTCTCACGATAACCAATCTCATCAACCTATGAGCATTAATAATGGGATGCGACGCTAAAACAACTTCCGTAAAGAACCGGAACCGTTAAGATTCATAAGCCCTCGGGACGTTAACTTTAAAATTGGAGACCTAAGATGCACTATCTGCATGTGCCCCTTCTCTACGAGAGAGCACGTATTTTTGTTTTCGTCTAAGTTTTGGCCTCAGCTTCAACGATTTTTTAATAGTACTAACACCAACTGTAACCGTAAGAATTCTGCTGAAGGTTCACTAAAACGCGTGTATGTCGAGCGAATCTCACAGCTTTTTTAACTTGTTCTCATCGATCAAGTACACCCAAAAAATGTATTGAAATAGGGACGCTGATGGTAAAGGGGTGGGACGCTTATCTGAGCACGGAGTGGATTAGCAATCAGCGAGCTTTTGATGAGGGCACTTGTTATAAGAAACAGGGCGGTAAATTAAACTAAGAAGCTAAGGAGATCGCTAACGTGAATCACTGTGGTATTCCAACTTGTTTCTTACCCATTATCTGAACTTTTTTAAAAAATCGATAAGAGGGTTGTCAGTTTCTAAAGAAATTGTGGTGCTGTGTCAGTGGGGAAGTAGAACGATTGTTTGGTTTTATCAACAGAATTCATATGATAATTTGGCCACCGTAAATAGATTCGAGTGCTGGCGTTTCAAGTGGTAGCCGTTCCCCCCCCCCCCCCCCCACCCTTTTTTTCTTTTTTCTTTTTTATCGTCGCTTGTTACGTTCAAAATCACTGCCAAACACAGAACTGAAATACAAATGTGGTTACACGATTCTGGATAGGCATATTTCGATTTTTCTTCCAGTAAAAAAATTAAAATTGGTCTTGTGTTCTGTGTGGTACATCTCTGAGATTTAGCATCCTTCATTGATATTTGAATGAATGTGCAAATTAAAACACTTATCCTGAAATAGTTACCTGCCAAATGCCGCCATGATACCCAGGCCTGTACGTTCCAGGATCATTTCCGTATTTCGACTCGACCCAGGCTACACGGCAGAGGAACTTGTAATCGTTGGGGAATATCCCGTTTATCACTTCAACGACTTCCTTGCATACAGACGAGCCTTTGCCTTTTGGTGAATACGCCATACTTCCCTGGAAACTAAGTAGATTGAGGACAAATGTCGATAACCTTCAATAAAAAGCCATGGCCATGGGGACATTAACTGTGTCGATATCAGTGAATAACGTTTCTCATTTAGACTATTCCCAGTTGCCCTATTTTTCCGTGGGATTCTCGAGACTGGTAGGCTTCGATGGAGTTGCTGCCATCTTGCGCGAGCGCGATCTAGGAAGAGTGTCTAAACTACCGAGGAGAGCTCTCCCGCTCCCCTCGGTAGTTTAGACACTCTCCCCAGATCGCGCTCGCGCAAGATGGCGGCAGCTCCATCAAAGCCTACCAGTCTCGAGAATCCCACGGAAAAATAGGGGGACCGTGAACAGTCTATTTCTCAGTTTGAAAAACGTTTAAGAAAACAACGAAGATTTAACATCAGTGTTGAAATAGATTGTTTTAAGACAACAACATTATCTTCTTGCAATTTTTTCGCCAAGCATGCACGCTGCTTGACCTTCTTGACGGGTATTGTCTGATTCTCTGCCAGCATGACCAGAAAAATCAGCGGACTGGCATTCCTCAAAAACACTTGATTTCTCGTCTTCCTTTGTAACTAATCGCTTTAAAGTCAAGCCATCCTTTTGTTTGTCGATGTAAAAAAGAGAATCCTTTTGTTCGTTGTACTCTATATTTTGCAAATTTTCCTAAAACTAACTTTTCTTGTTTCGTAAACCCGAGCGGATAGGCCTGGCTTTTCACATATTCCAAAACTATATTTTCTATATTTTTTGGAATCCATCTTTCCAAGATTTTTACGTATTTCCCTCGAAATTCTACTCGCATGTTGGAGGGGATACCCAAATCGCTGGTGTTTTAGGCATGGGGGGAGGGTCCCGGGGAATACCGAAAACACGGCAGCCATATTGGAAGGGGATACCCATATCACTAGAGATTTAGGTACGGGGATGCCCAAAACTCGGGGATGCCCAAATCACTGAAAATTGTTCTCAGTCTTCTTGGAACAGATAATCCGTCAGTCCGTGGACAAATATCCCTTCACAAAAAAGGTTAGGTTATTGTTTATTATTATATCTTGGTCATGATCCGGTATCATGTATCATTCCCGCAGGAACGGAAGAAACGACAAGCGTATAGGTAAATAAATATGGCAAAATTGTAGTGTCTCAAACAGCTTTTAATACTACACGGACCAGTAATTCCGGGTTAATTGTCTGTTTTTGTTATCTACCCACATGACCTTCGCTGAAAATATGTGACTCTAAAAACTTGGCCTTTTTACTAAAATCAAGATGCTTTTATTTGTTACTTGACTTATATTAGCCCTTGAAAAAAAAACACGTGGAAATGGTTATTAAAATACAACAATGATAATGAAACTATAATATTTAAATTCAACAATGTTAACCGAAAATGAAAGTCGTTTCCCCCTTTTGTAATTTCCTGCCCGGAAGCGATTTTCTCACCGTAGGATTGAATCTCTTTAGCTTTAGAGTGTTTTTTGTGCAAGCGATTTCTCCCGAAATATGACGTTTAAACTGTAGGAATTAACAATGCCGCAGAGACTACCATCTCAGTCACATACGCAATCTGAGCAGTTGCTTAAGCTATAGATTAAGATAGTTTCATCCAAACTCCTTCCTTCTTTCACACGAAGTCAGACATGATTGCGGTACGTACAAATATATATGTTTATGTTTATGTTTATAATATCTATCCTTCTTCTTCTTGTCTTCTTATATTTCACGGGACATATTATTTTAACGTTCCATTCTTCAGTATTTTCAATCGCCACCGTTTGCAATTTTATCCGTAACTGATGATAACAATAATGACGTGTACTAATTATTAGTACACGTCATTAACTAGGCTTAATTTTTAAAATATTGTGCGCTTTCTTATTGCCTATAGGAGAGAATTATTAAAGAACAGGAGAAAATGCTTACTTTGGTTCGTAGAAGCTGCTGCTGGTAAAGACAAACTGAACTTGTTAGCTCCAAGAACGGTTTAAGCCAATAACAAAATTATCATAACAAGAGTACCTTTATACCTCTGCAAGCAAGCCATTGGCTAGTTACAGGTAAGCACATCCTCTGAACACGTGTATAGACCATTGCTGTCACGTGAATTTCCTGTTATTTTCCTTGTCAACCATGACGTAATTATTCATGTGAGTTTACTCTTTTTCAGGTACGAGTCAAGTTCCAGCCGAATCAAGTTGAAGTCACAAGTGAAGCTCGAGTCCAGATCACATATAGCTTCCTTCCGCCTTCAAAATTAATTTTTGCACATTTTCTTAGTTTGTAATTTTGTTCTCAGAAAATATTGAAATGATTAATAAACAATAGTGCAATATGAAATTCAGTATCAGAAAGTTGCCGCTTTCTTCTGCTCACAGCATTTAAGTTGAAATCCTTATCTACTCTTTACTTTTTATACAAGTCAACCGACCTTGGACAAACGGATTGCACGAAAGTACGAAGACAATGCAACAAGAAAACAAGATTCCGCTCCTATAAGGTCTCGAAAAATCGTTCTCTTCTCGGAATAAATAATGTCCGAAGATAAATATCTGTTCACACTTTCGAGCAAAACAAAGATTAGGTTATTGTTTATTTATTTTTCATCATGCATCATTCTTGCAGGGAAGAAGAAACGACAAAAGTGTCTGACTGTAAATAGATTCGAGTAAATAAGGTAAAACAATTTTAGTGTCTGACACCACGTTTCATACTGCGTGGACCAGTATTCCAAGGTATTTTTTGTTATCAGTACTTTTTTTATCACTGATAAAAGCAAGTTTTCAAAGATTGGAATTCATTTGTTTACTTCAAAAAGACTGTTCCACAGCTATAATGGCTCAAATCGCAAAACAAAATGGTTACCCTGTTAAAGGGGAAGTATCATGGGGTTTTTACCTCTTTATTAAAAAATAGTGAAATAAAACCTTCTGTTAGCTACTTAAATAATACTAGAACAACGAGAGGAAGGAATCCACTCAATTCTTGAAAGGATCAACTTGTGATCTGTTCTAGTGCATTTTGGAAACAAAAATGCAAGAACTTGAAAAACGTTAGCCTAACATTTTTCAAGTTTCAATCCATTCTGACCTACTCTGTCTCTTGCCAGAGGCACTAATCGACAGTTTTATTACATTGGGGTAGTAATTTATAACAAAGCTAGACTATTACTATTTTGTTTCTGTTGAAAGACAAACATTTGGGAGGTCTTGAAATGATATCAAATTTGCGTGATACTTCCCCTTTAAGGATTGATAATTTACCATCAACTCTCAACACTAAACGTGAAAATGAACAAGGATATTTGTCTGCAGATTTTATCTCTTCATAATTCAACAGTTTCAGAAAGTAGTAGGACATTGGATACTGGGTAAGTATTTTAATGGCTAGAATAATTCGAAAAACCTTCATATGTTTTCCAAGAAATGTTGTCGCCCTTTTAAATGACATACGAGGACCGTTTCTTGGAAACTGGTTTTTGGACACTAGACTGGGCAAGAATAATTATTCGAAAACGCTGAACATTCTGTTCCTGGTATACCTGGGAGAAGTGACGGTGAGTAATTTTTTGAAAATACGTCTTTTTATTTGTGTCATTTGCAAACTACACTTGCGCGATTTCACTTAAAAAATCACTCATAAAGTATATTCATTTCTTGAAAGAGGAATGCCCAGTGTCATCAATTCTAATGTAAACTTCCAAGCGGTGCGGAGGGGACGATTTAGGAAGTATCTAATAAATTTTGTCGAGCAATCTTATTGGAGATGCAGTTTATGCTGAAAGGGTCGAGCATAATAACTAGAAAACGTACGGATGATAAAACTGTAGTACCTCAAACAGGTTTTTGCACTACGAGGACCGGTCTGATTCCGGGTTGTTTTCTTTTGTTACCTCGCCATCTTCTCATGCATCTTCGTTTTTTAAAAATACGTGACTTTTCAGTAAAACTTGGCCTTTTTGCTAAATACAAGATGTTCTCTTGTTATGCAACCTATATGATTAGTCTTCGACAAAAAAATAAACATAAAAATAGCTATTAAATACAACAATAATATTAAAACTATAATATTTAACTCAACAATGTTAACCGAAAGTGAAAGTAGTTTTCCTCTTTTCTAATTTCCAGCCCGGGCGTGATTTTACCACTGCAGGATTGAATCTCTTGCTTTATAGCGTTTTATGTGCAAGCGATTTCACAAAATATAACGTTACAGTGAAGGAATTAGCAAATACCCCAGACTACTCGTAGTCGTGTACGCAACATGAGCAGTTGCTCAAGCTATAAATAAAAGATAGTTTTATCCAAACTGCTTCCTGCTTTCACACGAAGTCAGACATAATTGCGGCACGGAGAAATGTATATGAGCATTTTTATAGAATATCTATCTTCCTTCTTGTCTTCTTGACATAAATTTTAACGCTCCATTCTTTAGTATTTTCCTTGTCTACCGTGTGCAATTCAGTTATCCGTTATTGATGCTAATAATTAGTGCACGTAATTAACTATTCTTAATTTTTAAAATATTGTGCGCTTTCTTATTGCCTATAGGAGCCAATTATCAAAGGAGAAAATGCTTACTTTGGTTCGTAGAAACTGCTGCTGGTAACGACAAACTAAACTTGTTAGCTCCGAGAAGGATTTAATTCAATAACATAAAATTATCATAACAAGAGTACCTTTATACCTCTACAAGCAAAGCGATTGGTTAGTTACAAGTGAGCACATCCTCTGGGCACGCGTACAGACCATTGCCGTCACGTGAATTGCCTGTTATTTTCCTTGTCAACCATGAAGTAATAATTTCTAAGAGTATACTCTTTTTTTACGAGTCAAGTTCCAGCCGAATCAAGTTGAAGTCACGAGTCAAGGTTGAGTCCAGATCCGCATATACGGTTTCCTTCAGACTTAAAGTTTTAATTTTTGCACATTTTGTTAGTTTGTAACTTTTTTCTCAGCAAATATTGAAAAGATGAATAATCAATAGTGCAATATGAGATTCAGTATCAAAAAGTTACCCTGTCCTGCAACTCACAGAAATCCTTATCTGCTCGTTACTTTTTATAAAAATACCCTTGGTCTTTGACAAACGTTTTCCACGAAATTTGAAGACAACGCAACAAGGCAACAACATTCCGAACTTAGCTGTCGAAAACTCTTTCTCTTCTCGGAGCAAATAATGTCCGTAGATAAATATCTGGTCATATTTCCGAGCCAAAGAAAGGTTAGGTTGCGTCGTTGTTTATTTCTTCATCATACATCATTCTTGCAGGAAAGAAGAAAAGACAATAGTATTTGACTATAAATATATTCGAATTAATATGTAAAAAATAATGTAGTTTCTCAAACTACTTTTCCTACTTCGTGGATCAGTATTCCAGGTTATTTTTTGGTTATCGTTATAATATTTTTTTATCACTGATAAAAGCAAGTTGTCAAAGACAAGACCTAAAATTTGTTTACTTGAAAAGGGCTGTTCCACAGTTGTAATGGCTCAAATCGCAAGCAGAATGGTCTCCCCTGTTAAGAATTGGTGAAATCTTAACCATCAACCCCAAACACTTAACATAAAAATGAATAAGGATATTTGACTGTAGATATCATCTTCTTTCATAATTTAACATTTTTAGAGACTAGTAGCACATTGGATACTGAGCAAGTATTAATCATTCAAAAACAATCTTCATCTGCTTTCCCAGAAATTTTGTCGCTCATTTAAGTGACATAAGAGGGGTTATTCTGGGAAACTAATCTTTTTATTACCTTTTTGAAAACAATACATTCTAAAAACTTTGTAGGGCTTTTTATAAATCACCCATAAGGAGTTATTGTCTCAAATTCAGAGTAAATTTCTAATGATAAATTCTATAGTATAAAGTCCAGTAGGGGTAGACTTGCGAAGATTTATGACCTAGTCGAGCAAAACGTACTTTCAATGTCTTTTATCGCTTGGGCTACAGAGACCTCAGCGATATTAAAAGCAGCAAATAAGATACTGGGCAAGAAAAACTATTCGAAAAAGCTGAGCATTGTAAATCTGATATAGCTGACAGAAGTGACAGTCAGTGATTTCTTGGAAAAACGACTTCCTATTTATGTCGTCAGATTTACAAACTACACTGATTCCACGAAATTTGCGCCACTTCAGTTAAAAATCACTCATAAAACATATTCATCTGTTGAAGGAGGAATGCTAATTTAAACTTTCAAGCGGCGGAAGGGATGACTTACGAAAAATGAATTTTTTCGTGCAATCTCGTTTGTTGAGATGCAATTTGTGCTAAAGGATTGAGCAATTGAAGCTACCTTTGTGTCGTTATACTAGGATAGCACCAAGAAAACGTATGATGCTAGACCCATCCGCTAATGTTATAAGCTCCCTGCACATGTTAGTAAATAAACTGAATTCTCCGGACGAGTTATGATGTATTGAATTAAACAATTTATTAAAACAATCCGCCGATCGAAAGAGGAAATAAATGTCACCTAACGATTAATACATTTTGAATGATCCTGGTTGTATCCTAGGCTTTAAAAATAGCGTGACCAAGACGTTTCCGGTGAAATATTCGAAACCAAACTGATACAGCAAAGGGGCTTCCCCTGATTGCTATCAGCAGCTGATTTGCGATAACAAGTCATATCAGCTCTCCTATTGTTCTTCATGAAAAGAAATTGTTAACAACAATAGAAAATTCTTACTTTGTTTCGTCGAAAAGTTGGCAAAGCTTTCACCAGTAGGCAGTGGAATGGTTTCCTCCCCAGCTGTGTTCCAAGACTAATGTTGATCATTACCATATTATAATTCCATTCAACTCTTGCAAAAGAGTTTTGAGAGTGCCGGGGCGCGTGCACTTGGGCACGTGCCCAGGCATAGCTATCATGTGAGCGATCTCGGACATGCCAGAGCCCGTTTTTCTGGGAAACGTGCCGAATAAGTGGATAAGCAGGGATGAATGGATAACTAGATTCGGTTTCCTCAGCTTCTCGCTCAATCAAATGTTCAGCTAAAGAATCTGATCCTTCGTCAAACAGAACAAACTGTCTTAGCGAACACAAATAGCTCTTTATAATTTAAACAACGAAATCCTTTGTTTCTGGGGACTTTCTTGGTGCTCCTGATACCTCATGTTTGATGAAAGCTCCACGGAAAAACTGGCAATTACTTCAAACACTTAAGCTTACAAATAAATGCTACAAATATAAATATCGGCACATTGTTTTTACTATCTGAATTATCAAACTAAGTGAAAGGTTGTCAACTGTGATTTCAGTTGCGTTCAAGCATTTTAATCATTGCATCTATTAGTAAGCTTCCCTACGAGTGACAATAAAAAGCCAAATCGGTTAAAATGTTGTTCCCTGCCTCATCACATTAATCTATGGTCTTTTTAACGGCAAATTTGCGTAAGCTAACATTGTTTGATCTGTTCGGATTTCTTAGATGAAATTTATGTTGAGGAAAAAGTTTAGGGAACATGACCTTATTCCACGAATCCACTAGTTTTGGTGGCTTTCTGATAGCCGTTTTTAACGACGTGTTTACCCCAAAACAAAAGGGGAAGTCATTGACGTGACTGTTCGCTAGAGAAAATTCTAGTTTTTCTTCACAATTAATCCAAATTCCTCAGTAATGTCTTTCTGAACAAATCAGCTGTACTCCACCGAAACGAACCCTTGGGTGTCCTTGACTCAGCTGAGCTCCTTACATCACTACAAGGGAGGGCAATCGCGTTTTCTCAACAGTTTACTGCATAAAATGGTTATTTAAAATCAGTGCCTTTTATTTTTATTTCGTTTGTTAATAAACTATGACGTTTTCAAGAAAACAAACAAAATTATCATATTCTCACATATTCTAAGTAAGAAAAAAAACTCCGAACAAAGTCACCACTAAACAGGAATGATTGCTTTGACATTTAGCGACGGTGTTTAAAATCAAATACCATTATCAATATCAACGTGCCGCGAAGGCTCTCTTGATAAAATATAAATTTCCCACATGATCAAGATTATTTTGGTCTCTTAAGTCCAAGAAAAAAAAATTGAATACCACTGAAACGCTTTGCTCTGTGATCTGTCAAAAGCGAATTCTATTATATTTTACTATTGTCAACGAAAAGACACTGACTGTCCAATTGTGTAACCTTTTTCTACACGGCGCAACCGGTGGCGTGATTCACATCATCAATAAACTTCTCCACTGTGCCTTTACCAGCAGCAGTATTGTAGTGGGTCTTCCAGTACTGAGCCTGCGATTTCAGGTCAGTTGGAATCGGAGCAGAAATCCTAGCGAGGAACAGGCGAGCAGCCAGTCCCGAGTACATTGGTTTTTCTAAGTCATTCCAAGTCGTCTCGGTCCAGTCGATGCCTAGTTTTGCCTTGATCTGATCCCAGTACTTTTTCAGCCCTTTTTGAGTCACAGTCTCGCGGTAACCAATCTCGTCAACCTGGGAACATTAAGTAAAGTGAGCAAAACATAAGGACAGTGTTAGGAAAGGATCAAAAATGCGAAATCGTTAAGCTCGATCAGTGATAAAAGAAAGATTATGTTTTTTTTCTTTCATAGTAATTTGTTTCTTTCTTTCTTTCTTTCTTTCTTATTTTCTGATTATTTCTGATATGTACCATCTTTCCCTCTTTGACATCAAGGAGGACGCTTTCATCACTGAAGATCCTACCAGAATGTAGTACATGTTTCATAAGAGTAGTTAGGGCATCCGACTAGTGTGTCTAAATGCATGGGTTAGTTCTCGCAATGAATCAGATTTTTCCTTCGTCGCACTCTTGTGACATCTTTCTTAGCTTTGGTAATTAAAGGTTTTATTCCCTCACACAGTTTTTAAATTTTGTAGTTGAGTTTCACTCGGGTCCTACATGCAGGCCACAAGGCTTCTGTAGCATGAATCACATAAGGACATTACTTTTGCCACCCTCCAATGAGTTATTTGTGCATCGAAGGATTTAGCATTCCGCAACGCGATGACCAGAGAGTTTTTAGAAAGTTGCCAATCATGCATAATATTTTTCTGAGTTCTGTGCGCGCTAGGGACAGAACTTGTGACCTGGTTCTTCCTCATCGCCCATCCCACACTTGACGAGCATCAAATGATGCAAAAACACTCGTTACCTGCCACATACCGCCATGATATCCAGCCCTGTAGGTACCTGGTGCCTCTGCGTACTTTGATTCGACCCAGGCAACACGGCAGAGGAATTTGTGATCGTTTGGAAATATCCCCAGCCCGTTTATTTGGTCCCCGACTTCCTTGCATACAGGCGCACCTTTACCCTTTGGCGTGTAGGCCATTGCAGTCGAAACCGAGAAGCAAAGTAAACTGAGAAAAAATAATGTAATAAGAAGCATGGTATCTGGCGAGAGAAACAAGGCACCGTAAAGACTCCAGACAAATATCAAACGGTTGCTAAATCGAGGACTGCTACAGGTTGCTACTTTCGATTAGTTTTAACAAAGGTTCTTTTACGTAACAATAGACAATGGAAATAGAAAAATGTAAGCACTGATGTAAGTGGCCAATTTTAACTCGAACCACTTATTATAATAAAATATTACGCTGCAGTCATTTTCGTTTTCGTTTTGTTTTACTCGGTAAATTAAACCATTACGTTTTCGAAGAAAGCGAAACGAAAACTCAGATGCTAATATAATGAGCCCAGCGAGACAAGTGATATTTGTTTTCTAAGTAAGGTCAGCTTTTAATGAAAGCAACTGGTGTGACCGATTCGGTTTTTTCGATGACCTCATGAGGATAATTTTAAAGATGACTCGACAATGGACTCAATAAATCACTGAGAGTGAAACTATGATGCCTTCTCTTTGAAATGTTTTTGTTTACCAACGTAGATTTGAAAGTTTAGTTGATGATTTCAAGCGGTATACTTTAAGAAAACATCCAGACATATTTTGCTTTATAGGCATCACCGGGCACAGGTCCGTGCTGAACAATAAATTAAGTAACATGAAAGTGAAAGAGGAAGCCGTTTCCGGAAGCCACCTTCTTACGCTCCGAAGCTAGAAGACAAGTAGTAAACGAGGAGCGAAAGTTCCCTATGTTGAAATAAAATCAATACCCAGATGCTTTGGAATCCAAATGCCCGTTTCACCGCAACAATTAAATCGACGAAAAATTTGTCGCCATTTCCTTCTAGGTTTCACGGTGTCTGAATGCGTGCAAATTTATTTCAGACATTCCCAGTTTTCCACAGTGTTCAATTTACCCAATCGCTCCTCTTTCAGAACTGTTTATGGAATGGAATTACTAAAACTTTAGAAAATACTTACTTTAGTCCGTCGATCCGCTCAGAGACAAGTTTTCTGTAGCAGCAACTGAAAGTGAGTGAATTTGTTCGCTCCGAAGCTCAGGTTAATACCATATTAATATTTATTGATACCTCCTCAAGTAAAGCTATTGGCTGGTTTCGAATAGCGTGATTTGAAAAATCTGTTCGGTTTCGGTTTCCAATTCTTCACGTTTATTTTAAGGCTTCCTGGAATCCGGCTACAGAAATAGCAGATTTCGTTTCCCGAGACAAAATAATAATCTGTCAAACTAGATTATGCTGTCATGGACTTATATTGTTTCCAAGTACTTCAGACTCTTATCGGCTAACAGGTATATGAAGGTATCTCCGCGTTTCTTCCTTTTCATTGCTTTAGCAGAGTTCGGTTTTCTTTGATGTTTTTATTTTCTACCGGTTTATTAGGAACTCACAAATGATCAGCTCCCAGTTGAAATTAAGTAACGAGGACGGCCACGGCAACGATGATGCCACGAAACAATAGGTTAAATGAGCGAAAACAATCGTACTTTTCTTTGCCATCATCAGCAAAACAACAACGTGAAATCACCAAATTCAAAGTTTTGTGGAGAACGTGCGTGAGCACACGACAGTAATTTTTCATTCTCCGTCATTACTTGAAAGCCGTTCCTATCAACTTAGTTCCCGGATACTTCGCCCACAGTTGTACAAGTTGAACGAGCTGGAATAATCGCGAAGTATTCCTAGTAACGCAAACTTCTTTTTTTCAAGTGACGTTTTCGTTAGAGAGCACGGCTTCATCCGTATCCGAGAGGTGTTGGGTTCGAATCCTGTGCAAGCCTTTTATTATTATTTTTATTATTATTATTATTATTATTATTATTATTATTATTATTATTATTATTATTATTTTGCTGGCTTTCTTCTCGCGGCTGCTTACTAGTAAGGTGCAAACATAACTGCGATGCTCTCATTAATCAATAGTCTTTCTGTTTCACATCTCTCAAAAGTAACTGACAAACTCTTTCTTTCACAACGGACAAAAAAAGATATTATTGAGGATTTCGTTTACGGAAACTGCACCAAGGGGAAACATTTAGTCAAATTTTTAGGACCATCTAAACTAACTAAATAAGAAAGGAATTTTAATTTTAAGTCCTCATACATTGCATTACCTCCTCTTTACTTAATGGGCAATAATTCCCGTCTCTTATAATTAATTATACTTGAAGAACATTGCTTTGTAATCAAGTGAAGTTGCAATATGGATAAAGCTACTAAAATTGTAACTAAAAGTCTTCAAAAATAACACCTCAAGCAAACTAAAGAGCTGATTCAAATTTTTAACCTGTCTGCAATAGCGACTCATAAGGTGTTCAAGGTGAACCCAGGAGTCCGCTTAAAAGCACAACCGAACGATTCACAAAATTAAAGGATCACGGCAATCAACTGAAATTCCAGAACTAACAAACGTATGTCATGATCACTTCGACGAAGTTAACTTTCCGGTTATGGTTGCACGATCTGAAAACGGTTTGGAGTATCCGACATTGGTAATTTACGTTTCGAATTTTCTTCTAGCCCGTGCTTGACTTGCAGGAACAGCACATAAACTTCATCGTTTCCAAGAATTCATCAATATTTACTTATGACCGTGAAATTCCCTCTTGTTGCATCGGGCAACATTTTAACCGAAGGTTGAACGAGAAACATGCTGAAACCACTTTGTCCTTCATGCGTCTCAATAAAGAAGAAACCCAGGCTAGGATTTCCAACGACTTTAGAACACTGCACATGACGGTATCATTGCATTCACGTTTCCTCATCATACTCATTAAATCGCCATAAACTCTTTCTATGTGAAATATCTACATTTGTTTAGTTTTACTGACAGTGGCCATCGCGCGCATATTCAACTTAATAAGATGCCCCGGAAATTACAATCAATAAAGTCACAAATTACAATTAACAAATATTGTTGGTGCTCAAAATATAAGGCTACTCCTTTGTATACACAAGCTACTTGCGTTTATTAAGTTTATCTGTTTGCTGGTCCTTCCTCCGGTATAAAGCAAGTAAACGTGTTTGCTCCAAGGCCCCAGATTTTATCAGTAACGTTGCTGTGTTAAGTTAACAGCTGAGTGTACGAAGTGATTGGCTATTTTCATATAGCGTGATCCAATTTTTTTTTTAAGTAACGCTTTCCCAGAATAAAAGGGAAAATCATCTCACGTTTCATTTTAGACAACCAACATTACACTGTGTTGTAATCAGAACAGCGATTTATATAAACATTGAGAGACTGTTTTCGAGTCCAAGTAAGGGTTTTTAAGTGTTCATTGTTCATTGTTTTATGAAAAAGCGAAATTCTCCCAACTGAACTTTATCCAATGTGTGGAGATATTCGGGGAAGGATATTCGCCGCACGCAGAGAACAGTGGCGCAGGAAGCTAGCAGGAGACATTTTACTTATTTTCTTGAAACTCGCTAAGGAGGAAAGTGAGCTGATGTGTGACCCTTTCCCTTGATGTTCCAATCAGTTACCTTCCTTGCAACTGTCTTACATGGAACCCGAACATTAAAGTAACAATACTAGTAATAGCAATAAATAGATTATGGATCACTCCAGAGGTTGATAAGCCGGGATTAACGGATGCTGTCTCCTAATTTTTAGTAAAAGGGAGAATATGTAGTCTTTGTGATGTTCCGATCAATACATCTGCTCCCTACCCGTGCAATCCCCGCAGCTTGTGAGCTGTGGCAGATTAGCTTATTCAAATTCTCGTCTCCGGCGACCGCGGCCAAAAGCCTGTCCAAATACTCGACCCCGGTACTCAAATCTCCCACCCTTAGGACTACTAGTTGCTTGTAAATAGTTAAACTAATAGTTGTTGTACTTCCTGGAAAGACAAATAATAATGACACCTTCAAAAACTCTTTTGAATCCCCTTTGTGTGAGCCTCTTGTTGAAAACCGCGAAATTCTGTCCTTGAGAAACTCCTCGACTCCCATAAATCAGGAAAAACCCACGCGCGTACTCCGCCACAACAAAAGATAATTGCAGTTCAAATTCACCATGGGAAAAGATCAAATTCCTGACTACCTGGGCACGATATTTGATTGCATATTAGCCGTGAAAATCTGAAGAGTACAGTCGTCTTATATTTTATGGCAGTTCTTTAGTGTTAACAAAATTACTCAAACCAACCTTCAAAAATTAAACTTCTCTTTATTTTACTTGCTTATTTTTCTACATTTTAACGATCTTGTTAAGAGGATCTGCATGTGGATGCTGGATTCTCAGCTATTAGTTGAGATTTAAGACATTTCTCAGCTAACAATTATGATCAGTATGCCGTATTTGTATCGTACCAACGGTGTCTTTCCCATAAGCCGAACAGTGACGAGTATCATCCGAAGTTTTCCGAAGAATTTTCGAGTTATTCCAATCCCTTTCGAGGCTTTACGAAAACTACTTATCATCTTCTGACGACTTCACGACTACTGCAAGCGATTGTGAGGAGGTCTAAGACATCTTCGTTAGCATTTTATTCTCCAGGCATGAACTACACAATTATTGACAAGTTCTTTGCAAAAGAAATTCACTCTTTACTCAGCTAAACTTTCCCTCAGCCAACAGTTTCTTGGCGTTTCTTAGCTATTAGTTAAAAACTGCCATTTCTCAGCTGACAGTTAAAATTTTACCCAATCCTCTGCTATCAATTAACCCCATGCAAACCCTCTCTTACCAGCACTTTATTTACGTGTATTTAAAAGTTTAAATCATATAGGATTCGCGTTAAAAGGGCACATAAAATCATTGCATCACTGATGGCATGCGACTCCGATTTTCTATTTAGCACAGCCTGTAGCCCGTCTCGTATCATTAATAAACTTGGCAACGGTTCCTTTGCCAGCAGCCGTATTATAGTATTTCTTCCAGTACGCAGCCTGCGACTCCAGACTTGATGGAATCGCAGCAGGAATCCTGACGAGGTACAGCCGAGCCGCCAGTCCAGAGTACAGAGGTTTCAGCAAGTCTTGCCACCTGGTCCTGGTCCAGTCGATACCGAGTTTCTCCTTGATTTGGTTCCAGTACCTCGTCAACCGACGGTTGCTAATCGTCTCGAGATGACCAATCCTGTCAACCTAAGTACAAAATACAACAACTATAAACGTGTATCTCAAATATTAAACTCCTAAAATAATGCATCCCTGAACCGCGTTGGGAAAGTTCAGGTTACGTTATTCCCCATCCCGCTACAGTCTCAAATCCTCTCTTCACAACACTAGCGCTGGCCTTTCCTTTCCATTGTTCCTCAGAGCCTGCTTTCGCCGCAAGAATGATTATATAGCCGACCCGTTCTTCAAGAGGACGGAAAGTGACCTTTTACTTTTACATCTAATTTCTTCCCCTATTTGAAACGATCTCCGACTAATGTTGACGGCCTCTGTCTGGTGGCTTATGACATGAAAATAACGACACAAGGCAAGTTGTAGTGTTAAATTATGTGAGGACGAATTTTTTTAACCTAGGACGTTAGTTTTTAGCAGACATAATTAAAGCCCGATTGCCCTCCCCTTCTCATCGCTATCAATTCAGTGATGGTGTAACTCGCGACATTTCCCATGTGCATCAATTTCCTGACCAGGGCAGATCCCGGGAATTCAAAACAAAGAGGTCGTAGCGGAAGCGGCAGGCTAAGAGCACAGCGCAGCATCCTGGGTTGGATGGGAGGGCGATGCAAAATATAATCCGCCTTATGAACGATGATGAACACTGATCCCGCGGCCTATGCTAGTTTCTAAGGGCGATCTATGACAGTATCAAGTTAAAAACCCAATGACTCTAAATAATAGGAGTTTGCCAAAACCATACCGCGATATATTGAAAATTTTAGCTTCGAAAAAGTTATGTATAGGAGTACTCTTCTCCCAGGATCATCACCTGCAAGGTATTTATGTACCATATATATGAAATAACATAGTTAGGCTCTTGATTCATTACCTGCCAAATGCCGCCATAGTAATCACGCCTGTACGTACCCCTCGCCGATCCGTATTTTGATTCAACCCAGGCAATACGGCAGAGAAACTTGCGATCATTTGGAAATATTCCCAGACTGTTTATCTTGTCAACGACGGCCTTGACAACAGATGCACCTTTCCCTCTCTGTTCGTAAATTGACCTCGAGCAAGCGGTGCTTCTCGGGAGAAACTGGCAAGCAAGGCCGGCCACAAGAACCATCGCCAGAAACATGTTCTGAAGGGGAAAAAATAGGTTCAGCTTGTTGCTGTTGCTCAGGAGAACTTCCTGCCTTTTTTGAAGACTAAGCTAAAGATGAAGAAAACTAGAATGTACCGAAAATGATGGTCATGGAACACCACAATTAAAATTTCAATGAGTTTACCACTCGTCAAGTTGCATTCAGGAAATGAGGCAAATGTGCTCTGGCTAGTTTTAATTTCAAGCTGCTTACTGAGGATTGTTCGTGCAAGCAGGCACGGTATTTTGACATCAGTATCGAAGCTGAAACGATTAATATCAGGAATAGAAATCACGACCCTAAAATAGCTTCACCGCTTGTTCAATATCTATGTAATTAAGGAAACAAGAAATTCTTTTTGTGAACTGTCAGCCTTATTTCAGTTTCCCATTGAAGCAGACAGGTCCAAATTTCGCTTTGAAAATATATGCTAAAATGTTTTCTTGCGGAACAGAAACGTATTAAACTCGAATAAATTGGCTTAGAATTGGAGGTAATCGGAAATCAGAAGGTTTTCTTTTTCTATCCAATCGGTACGAGCCGCAACTAACACGCTGACGAAACAAAGCTGATAGCCTTAGCTTATATCAGACCTTGATGAGTTCCTCAAACCGGAATAAAAACAATTACCACAACTCAGTAGAAAGCCAGAATATCTTAACTACGTATTCCTCGACTTACTTAAAAACGTTGTAATATTGATATCACTGGTTTCCCATCTGGAAGTAAACTTAATATTTTTACTGAAACGCTACTGATACTGAAATTGTTGTGCTTGATAAGCTGAAGAGTCTTGATATCACGAAGTGCTGAAACAAGACTACGTACTTGTTTTTCTGTAATACGAACATAATAAATTCAGGAGTGGAAATCGTTTCAATTTCTCGATTGAGATTTGTTTTTCCGTGAAATGTAGGAGCCATGGCCAGTAGAGTCGCTAGACTGCCAAAAATCCATTTCTTGATGCGCATCAGCCGACTGACGTGAGAAGCTTGGGCTCGCTTATCTTCGCCTGTTCGCGTAGTGAATCTGCCCTCTCGATCAAGAAGAGTCCAGCATCTAAAACTCAAGCTAACTAAAACAACCTAAAACTTAAAGTAACGGTAATGAAAAATGAGCCTATCAAAACATGTTTCTAAATGTTGCATAATGTCTTCAACCGGAATACAGCCCATCACAAACCATACCATTAAGATGAAATTGTTAATTTTCCGAACTCTTTTAACTAGAAAGATCTAGAAAATAGTTCAGGCTTTTGGTACTTACTTTGGTTTGCTGATGTGCTTTCAAGGTTCCGTCTTATCTACAAGGGCAGCTCAAGGGAATGAACTTATATGTTTTGAAGGCCCGGGCTTTAACTAACATCATCACCCATAAATTTACATGTCAATTAGATACATTGAGATGATACGTCTGCAAACTTGAAGGCAATTGGCTTTTCGTACAAAGCATGACAGTATTTTCGGTTTCGTGAAAATAATAAAATAAAAATTGATCTTCTAGTAAGGCACGATATTTTGAGTTTCATGTGCACATGATGATGATGACACGTGAGGACATTGAGTTGATACGTCTGCATACAAGGCAATTAGCTCTTCGTACAAACATAACAGTACTTTTAGTTTCGTGGAAAAAAAATAAAATAAAAATTGATCTTCTCATAAGGTACGAGATTTTGAGTTTCATGGTGTGCGTGGTGGTTTTGGTAAGGTTTCGGATGGAAAAGTCTCAAATCTCGATTTGATACAGTTGACCGACACGATATGTTTAGAGATATTATATTGATTTCTTTTTCTTTTCTCTATTCTTGTATCTACCTCGATTTTTGAAAGTGAGCCTGCTCATGACATCAGCTTCTTTGAAAGCGCAGTGCGAATGGTTTTTTGTTATAAAGACAATAGGTACCATGCCAGCAGAGTCAATTCGATCTTTCCTAGAATAGTCTGGAAGAGGAAGGCGACTGTGCCTTACAAAGCAGCGTGGGCGCAGAAAAAGTGAGCAAGAGTCGAATATACATATGCGTCCCCGGGTAAAACCAGTGTGTCCAGGATGAAACTGGCCTGAAGCATCCAAATCGCAGGATAGTCGGCACACAATTCAAAGCCGGAATTCGAAGCCGTTGACAGAGTCGCCTTCCTCTTTACCAACTTATCTAGAAAAGATCAAAGTGACTCTGCTAGCAGGGTAGACAAAGGGTTGCATAGTCTTTTCGACACACGTTCACTTTCGAACTCCGACTGAGGAAACGTAAAGAATTTTCTACGTTTAGTTCCCCAAATGCTTTTTTCCGGCGTTATTTGACATAGAAATAGGGATATAGTTGTGGTGAAAAAGTAGAGTTTTCTTTTTGAAGATCAGATCAATGGAGAAAGGAGAATTATTTCTCACAGCATGACAGCCATCATTAAAATATGAAGAAACTTCTTCGAAATGTTTTAATACAGCTTTTAATTAGTTAAATTTAATTGTTTATAGCATGTTTATGCCCATAAATAGATACACCTTTTGAAGACCAAGCTAAAGATGAAAATCAATTTACAGAAAAATGAAGGTCGAGGAAAACCACACTGGTGAAGTGTCAGCCTTATTTCTTTCAGTTTTCCATTGAAAGAGAGATCGCTTTTAACTATATATGATAAAATGTTTTCATGCGGAACAAAAACCTATTTAACTCAAATGCACTGTCGTGAGAGCGCATCAGCCGACTGACTTGAAAAGCTTTGGCTCGCTCATCTTCGCCTGTTCGCGTAGTTAATCTGCTCTCTCGATCAAGAAGGTTCCAGTATCTCGAACTCAAGCTAACTAAAACTACCTAAGACTCAAAGTAATGGTAATGAAAAATAAGCCGAACTAAGGAAACATGTCTCTAACGTGAAGCATAGGCATGAGGCATGAAGATCAACTGAACAAACCAGAAACGCAAATGAACGCGCAAGCGGAAGAACGAACGAATAAATTGAGTTTACGCGTGGCAAACTCAAGGAAAAACCGGAAGAGCAAACGGATAGCCGAATGACCGTGTTAACGAATCTAAAGTTCCACCTAGCGTTCGCCGGCGAAAACGTACGAACGAACAACCGAAAAACCGAGTGAACGAACTCGCGAAACCAGATGAACAGTTAAAAGGGTTGATTTTCTGGTATTTTAATGCAAACATAAAAGCATATATCCTTTCAGAACGAGTGAGAAGCGAGATGGTTTTAGTTCTTATTGCTTTAATGTTAACTAAATAATGATAATCTTAGCTCACCAAAAAGAAAAGTAAGAAAGAGCATAGATTGACAAAAGCAAAAATTATTCGTCAGCTCAGAACGTCTGTCATTCTCGTCAGGGGCAAAGTGAACAGATCCCGTAGAGAGTTCAAGAAACGCAAAACAACGAAAAACTCTCGAAGGTAGAAATTTTAACGTAATGGCGAGGGAGAAATTAAAAAAAGCGTCAGGGTGAATCTCTTTACCACGCGTTTCAAACTGCGGCACCACATACGGCTGCTCACTGTTTACTGTGCCCCTGACAAGAATGACAGGCGGTTTTTCTGCCTTCGAACTGGGTCAGTAAAATGACAGTGTTTTTCTTTTTTCCGCTATAGCAGTGTGAAATTATTTAAAGATCGAGATGCCAATTAAGCTTCTTGAGTGTATACGACCAACTATTTTGAAAATGTTCCTTCAAAATGCTTCTACCATTCAATTGAATCACTGACTCCTCCACGGAATTTTCTCTTAGAACCTACCAATCAAGGCACACAAAAAATAACACTGAGTTGAAAAAGAAAAAGACGCGTCGTATATTAACTTTTGGAGAGATAATTAACGTAAATCTTTGAACGGAGCTGGAAATAAGTCGAAGAAAGACCCCATGAAAAATGCCATCGAGCAGCATTTTAAGAGGTATTTTTAATAACAAAACTTGTTACAGAGCAGACTGCAGGTTTTCTCGATGCTCTCTGGCAAATATCCACCTGCTTAAACCTGCGGCAGAATAGTTTTAACAGGTTGGACATTGAAAACAAGAATCAGGCAAGCGAAGAAAGACACGAAGTTTACAGGTTGTGAGAAGACAGTAATATAAATTTGAATATTCTACTTTCTGTAGTCAATCGATGTGAAGGCATCAGAATACGTGTACAATGAATATTTACAAAAGACTACATAATTCAAACTTTTCTCTCTGTTAGCCAATCATCGTACTACAACATCTTACAAGCACAGATTTTTCAAGGCGTTTGCAAAGTTGAATAAGCTAGTTTATATCCTTCGTGGTGGTGTGGGTGAAAACGTCAGACAGGTCAGCCTTAACAGATTCACGGTACGTCTTAAATGACTACTTCCCTATTTATTTTGTAGTTATGATTTGGTAACAATGACAATTTCTTTTCCTCAAAAGTGATTAATTCTACTATAACTTAGGCGTTACCTGCACGCAGTTTAGTTTTATTAAAGCCGCTGCCCCACATGTCCTTGCAAAGTCAATATATGTTACAGCACATGTGAGACATCGTACTTTCTGATTTGGGAAATAATTGGATAATCAAGAATTCAGAGGAGGACGCTTAAGAGCCATGTTCAATTTAGTTGTGGTCAATGTAATGTTTTTATACGAGTTAGTTTCCACATTGCTTTGTAGCCAAGAAATATGTTTACTTTAAATTACACTGGAGACTGACTTCTATTTCCTGCTACTCCCAGGGGAGCATAGGTCCATGGAAGCTGCAGCCCGCCATCTCGATCTGTTTTGGGCTAGCGTTTCAAGCTCCCTCCAGGTATAGCCTGCCTTGCCCACCTCATCGTCTACTGTTTTCCTCCAGCTGTTCCTGGGGCGACCTCAACTTCTCTTACCAGGTGCATGCCTGGTTATATTGCTTGTTGGTTTTCTAAGCGTGTGCCCGTTGCGCCTACTTATCTGGGTGTCGTTTCTCTCCTACTGGAGAGCTTTCAGTTTAATACAAAACGAAAAAAAAGAAGAAGAAAGTATTGGATTTTAGGCCGAGACTTTAGTAGTAGACCTTCAGCAAAGATAAGCCCTGTTTTGGATTAGGTGAGTAGGTAATTAGGTGATTAGGCAGTGTCTTCCTGCATACTAATAAGTGCCGAGGTTTTCAAATGAGCGTCACTCTTACACCAAGGAAACAATAGATATGCCCAGGCTTGCCCGCTCTATACCCACCCTGATTGGATCTTAAGATTTGTATGGTCAGTTTGAATAAAAGGGCGCTTTCTCTTGGTAGCGTCACTCTTGCAATCCGTTTGCTGGGAAAATTTATCTCCGAGATTTCAGGTTATTCGTGACGATTATCGTTGTCATTACTGTGGCTTTCTGGCATGGCTTTCTTGAACGTTGATGATTTTCAAGCTGCTTTGAACGCCTGTGTGTCTGTCCAAGACTTGGAGATGTTAACCGAATCTGTTTTACTTCCCGAAGAATGGATTCCGATAGCTTATACTAGGCTCACTGACTTGACTCTACAGGAAATCGAGGTCAGTTCTGATCTTTCAAATTTAATTTTGCGATCTGTTGCTTTCTTCAAAGCGTTGATTCTCAGCTAAGTTGCAGTTCTTTTCTTTCGCAGCTCCCAACTGAAGTGGAGACAAACGAACCCGACGCGGTGCCTGTTAATGAAACGGTAAGCGCTACAAAAGATTTTATACACTTTTCAAACCAATTCCTAGTTTTAAAAAAACTTTAATGGATTATTTTTGACCCGTACTAATCTCACTTTCTTTCATACTCGTAGGCTCAAAAGGACGAAGAATTGATCAGTGCGTTTGATGAAATGATGGAGACGTATTCCCAATACGAACAACTTGTAAGTTTTGAATTCCTTTCACTTAACAATGTGGAGAACCAACAATATGTCTAAACAGTTTGAGTATGAATAAGTTTTCAGTTCACTTTTTAACCATAACTTTTTCACACAGGTATCAAGCAACGACCTTTCGCCAGATGAGTTCGGCTTTCTCGATTCGGTAAGTTTATTTTGAGCTTGTTTAACATACTTAAACTAGTATGATACTAGAACTCAGCTCATTTTCGACCTCACACCTGCCGAACTAATATCAAGCAATTTACTATACTCTATAGAGGCCCAAAAATATGGAATGCTTTGCCATTATCAATTACGTCTTCCCCTAGTCTATCCACCTTCAAAAGAAAGCTTCTTGATTTCCTCAGTTAATTGCATGAAACGTCCGACTCTGTTATGTCTTTATAGTCTTACCACCACCGTATGTTAAAAAATCTCAATACAATGTCTTTACTGGTCTTAAAGTCCCAACATATCTCCGAGGAGACCTTTCAGTATAAGCCCGGGGGTTTCTTGAGGTCTCCTCGCCACTTCTTACTTCTTTTACTATTATTATTTACTCTAAACTTATGTACTTGTAATCCTAGTCTATTATTCATTGTAACTTTCTATGTTTGTATGTCGTGGTGAATAAATAAATAAATAAATAAATAATAAATAAAATACTTTTAAAACTTAACATATTTTGTACTTTGATAATAGACTCTGAACCGGTGTTTTACGCACCGTTGAGCAAGGTTAATTATGCGAACTTACTTGAGCTGAATTTGCATGAAAAAGTAGCACCTAATCGTTATCTCTGTTAAGAAACAATAGAACAATCATCTTAGCGTAGAAAACAATTTGGTAACCGAAAACCTTGAAAGTTTGATTTTGTCAAAAGCTTTTACATGTTGTAATCGAAATATATTTTGCTTTACAGTTTACGGACACTGAACTACGAGAAATCGAGGACATGGAACGCGTGGCGCTAGAAAATGTAAGTAATTTACTCTGTGTTATAAGTGAATTGTATTCAACTCCTCATTGTGTTCCAAACAATCACGCAAATCTGTATACTCATTCTTAAAGTAAGCGTCTATATAATCTAAATTATCTTCGTCGTGTTTTCTTATAGGATAACCACGATTCCTATTTTCCACTGGAAATGGAAAGTGATTTATGTGACGAAGTAAGTTTTCCGATTTCATTCCTTCACAATTACAACCATCGTTTGATCTATATTGTTCAAAGACTTATGTTTTTTTATTATTTTCAGTGGCTGGAATTTCCGCCACGTAGACGTTAACGACCAGCGTGCTTCGAAATTTAAGAGCAGTTTCAACCTGACTGCGACGTTGGCCTTTTTGACGAGAAAATCGTGGATGACGGCTCTTGAGGGGGAATCATCGAAAGAGGTTTCAAACATTGTCATGGCGAACACTATATGTATGTTTTCCGGATGGGAAAGGTGATCGGCTACGACCCCTATGGCTTTCCCAGTCGGAAAATATGCATTTATTATAGCTTGAAGCCGGCCTATGGAGAGAAGCTGGCTGTCATCTCAGCTTACCCCTTTTCAAGAAGTTACCACGACTTCTTGAAGAGCAGAAGGTTGGGGTACTGCTAGTTACCGTACTCCTTTATTTTTTATTTATTTATTTAACGGGTCTTTTTTTATAGATTTTTTTTCTCCAGTTTGCGCCCGTAACTGTACAGAAAACACGTTATGTTTAGCATATAAAACTGAAATTATTTGCAAACTATTTTCCTATGTACAAACATCTTTGCCAAACTCGCCACGTTTTAGCTTTGTGTTTTCCCGTATGCGAGCGTCGAGATCTTGTGTGTACTAGGTCTTTCAACTTTGTCTATTTACATTCGAAACGTTAACTCCTTTGAAAATTTCTCGCAATTGGTAAAGGTTGAAAGCGAGTTACAAGGGATTTCATACATGTTTTAGGAGCTCCATACAAACTCTTAAATCACGCTTGCATGGTAACCTGTGTCACACACGCTTTGGTTACCTGTGATCAGACCGTAAAATGGGATTTGTTTCGGTTGGAAATCGTAGCAGGTTAAATCGGCTCGTTGTTTATATGCCTATATGTATTCTGTGGTAAGCATCTATAGGACAGTATTTTTGCATTCGTTTGTTAAAGATGGCTTTGGTAGAGAATAGGTTAAAAAAAATACTTATACCAGCACCAACTCTGGCTTTATTTGATCGCTTTAGAGCGCTTATCGATGATCTCAGAAGGTTAGCGTTAATTATCACATTCTTCGGTGGTAAACACCCATGGGACAGTGGACGCACGTTTTTCGCATTGTTTTCGAAAAGAAAATGCAAATTTGGTTAATGCTGAGTTTGCATACAAGTTTTTCACGCTTGTGTATTTTTTCATTACCGCTATACTTAAAAGCTAGGTTTGAGGTAAAAGGTCTAATTGAAGCAATTTTTAAATATTTTTCCACGGATAACCGAAGAAAACCAGTCAGTTATCTTTTTCAACAGTCACTTTAATGATACAATCCATCAAACTTACAAATATGCTGTGTGGAAAGAGCCCTACCGAAATGATATCAACTTTATTGACCTTAGTTTGTCCTTATTGTCTTTTGTATGGCCTGTTTGTTCTTATAGGGAACAAATATAAAACTTACAACTTTCGCGAAAGGTTCTCGCTTCAGATTTGTTCCATTCCAACCATATTCGGTCAACTTTCAGAAGATCGGATAGTGCTCTCTTAATGTGGAAACATTCTGAATAAACTAAAAGTGAGTCACCGTTTCCTGTACAAACATCTTTGAAAGGTTGATTATAAAAACTGAAGAAAGCGATTTAAAACATGTTTACCATATCAAACTGAATTTATTTACAATCTATGTACATACAATCTTTCGGTAAAATTCTATGAGAAAACTATGTCGAGGAAAAAAAGCTATATACAATTTTATATACGATACTTTTTTCAATTTCCAAAAACAGCGAAAAAACTATGTCGAGTGAAAAACTATATACAATTTTATATACAATACTATTTTCAATCTATCAAAAAAAAAAAAAACGAGAAAACTATGTCCAAATCTTAAATATCTAAGGGTGTGGTAGAAACACCATATTGTAAAACTTTGCGTTTCGGATAAAAATACGAAAACGCGTCCCGAACTTGTGTGTAGGTATACTTAACAATTATTCCACGAGCGCGCGTTGGATATGAGATGATAGATAGCCAACGAGGCGCGTAGCGCCGAGTTGGCTATAATCATCTCATATCCAACAAGCGCAAGTGGAATAATTAATTTATTAAAAACAACCGAGAAATATTGCTAGATCTTACTGATTTCGCTGTGCAAGAACGACCAGAAGGCAATTTAATGGTCGCCATTTCTCGGCCATGGTATAATTGCTCATATACCATGGCCGCTAAGCCAATCAAATCCCTCGAATTGCATTATACAATGATGCAGTTTTTAATAAATAGTATTATTTACCACACGAAAACCACGGTTCACTCCACCACTATTTTGTTTAGTGAGCAGCACATTGAGATACTTGTCTTTGTCAATGTCGTTGCATTTCTTGTTGACCCCCTTACAACTAACTTATCCTTAGTGCCAAAACAATAATAGGTCTTGCTACATAAACCGATAATCCCTTGTCCCTCCCACTCAACCTTAAACAATCCTGGGGTTCTCTTATCATATGCTTTGTGCTCAGGTGTATCCGTACGGGGAAACCAGTTACATTTATCGGCTTCAAACTCTGCTTTCAATTCGGGTTTCACTAGACTTTCAACGCTATCTTCAGCAATGGCGATGTATGCAGAATCGGTATCCATCTCACACATTTGAAAATCGCTGCGATCGAGATACTTGTCCAGAAAATCATAATAAAACTGCAGCATTCTTAACTTAGCATATTGATACACGAAAAAACCGATTTGGCTTGGAAGATTTAACTTAATGGTCTTCTTACAAGACTCTACTTCATAAGTGTCTTCCGTGATATTATCTAGCTTGCGGAAGAGAGGGGTGTTCACTTTCCTGCTGGCTTCTGCATCACTTCAATACTCCACGTTCCTATGCTTCATCTGGTTGGTGATCGTTTTTCCATACGATGAATTTCTTACCTAAAAAAAGCAAGATACATATATCAGTTTTCTGTATACAAACATATATTTCCCCTCCCCAGTGATCCCAGAATGAAATAACCACTTACCAATTTCATCGTATCCGCGATGATGGCTTTACTGGGGTCGGCATCTCCAGCTCTCCTTGCATCTGACACAGCATCTCCAAAGGATTTGAAGCAAGGCTTAGGGGTGAACTCGATCACTTGGTGCACTTTAATGACCTCCAAACCGTTCTCTAAGTACCACTTGAGGAGGGGTGTGGCCAACAGGACCTTTTCGCCTTTTATACTGCCGATCAGGCTTCGTCGTGGTTGAGCCATGATGCCGTGCTCCTCGGCGTACGCTTTCATGAAGTCTCCAATATTATCCCGGCTGATGTTGGTGTTCTTAAATATCGGGCACATTTCCGAGAACTTCTCTTTGAGATGGTCAGGCACGCGAATATCTACTTCCACGCACCCGAACAAACGCTCACTTCGCACCTCGCTCAAAATTCGCTCCGCGCTCATAATCTTCACTTCGTCAAGGGTTCTTCGCACTTCAGTGGTGATGAATCGCTGTAATTCACGGTTGGTTTTCTTCATATCACGCAATTGATATTCATACATCTCCACCACGTTGTAGCCTTTACTCTTAATGTACTCAGTGTTGGCTCTCGTTTCTTCTCGCAGCTCAACCATGGGTTTGTTTCGTTTTTCGTTAAACTCTTTTCCGCGGTTGAGAGCGCAGTCGTGGCCGTGCCAATAGCACCCGTGAACCTGATACACGGTTTGTGTCTCCGCGTGAAAACCACCTACTGGCAGTTTACGATCGCCGATACGTTTTTCTGTGTTATTCAACTGGTGGCGGATGTGAACTCTTTCTTTGTAAGCCACCCATTCGAGCCACTCGATTGCCATCTTTATAGAACCTTTTGGTTTGAAGTCGTTTTCCGCCAGGCGTCGTGTGTAACTTCCGGTTAGCATGTTCTGCATAATAGCCCAGAGGTACAAAGCATTTGCATCGTAACCCACGATCTTTTCACACGCCTTAGCTGCCTGGCCTCTTTCTGCTTCCCTGATCTTTGTTTTACCGGCTTCGTGGTAGCGATGGAAGATGATTGAAGGGCCTCCGGTGTTGTTGTCTTTGATCAAGTGATACAAGTCACTGTTGGCTTGTTCAACCAGACTAAAGTAGGTTTGCTCATTAAGAAACGATAACAAGTACTTTAAGGTAAGGCCAGGAACAGAAATGCCGTCTTTAAACATATCAATCTTCCTTTCTCGCCAGAATTGACTCATTTTTTCCACCGCCTCGAGAAATGGAACGACATCCAGATTATTGTACCAAACTAGAAAATCTCTAAAGGTTGACATCCGGTTTTCTCCCCACACTTGCTGACAGTACTGATATTCGTCTTCAGTGATGTTAGTGTTCTTCAGGGATGAATAGAAGGCAGCGTGAGGGGGTAGCGATGTGTCATCCAGCTTGTCCAGCCCATCGACCCTCTCGTACGGGAAGAAACCTTTAGTCTGCTCACACTCGTAGGCTTTTAAGAACTGGTCGTAGCTGAAACCGGGAGCGAGATAATTCGTGATGTCCAGAAATTTTAAGAAGTCTGTCTTGAGGCACATGTGGTTGCTGTTTCTTTTTACAGTAAACTTGACTGGCTGAGTCTCAATGAGGTACGGGAACAGAAATTCTTTGACAGCGTTCAGATCGTACTTGCCAGAATTAAAGCCAAGGACAGGCAATTCTTGTATGTAGGCGGTCAATTTTTCTTCTAAGGTCTTTAGCACTTTGTTATCACTGGTTTGTGCTTCACCAAACAACATATCTTCACAATCTGCCATTTCTTCTCGCCTCTGTCTCTGTTCTTGTCTTCTTCCCTGGTCCAACTCTACGTTTAATCTTCTATAAAACGATGGATCGTTTTCATTGACTTTGTCATCTAAAAAGGCGCGATCTTCTTCGTTTTCAGAATCAATCTCTTCCTCATCATGCTCGTCATCACTGACCATCAAATCGATCCCTCTACTCTCATCATCTTCGCTCTCTTCTTCACTTTCTTCCTCTTCACTTTCAACTTCATTTCCTTCTTGCATATTGACTAGCATTTGCGCTAACTGATCTTCATGCGCCTCACCACGCCTAGTTTCAGATGCTCGGTTAAGCGCTTCAAATACGGGTGCGTACTGTTGGCGTAGCAGAGAAGAACTTTTTGTGCTGATAGCGACCAAGTACTCGATAAATTCTGTAATAAACGCGGTTGGGTCGCCGTTAGACAGGAAACATTTGGGTTCTCGATACTCAGGCACGTTACTACACACACTCACACTGAGGGGAGCATGCGACGATAACCAGGTTAACTTGTCTGTGTTTTGCTCTTGGTTGGCGTTTTCCTTGTCAAAAAAGCATTCAAAATCAAAGGTGGCTCTGTAAGGGAAGTAGCGGGCTTCTTCTGGTAAGATGATCCCTTCGTCTTCCAATTCTTCAAATATATAGTTTTAGGGACATGGTAGGCACCGCCAGGGTACTTGAGGTGAACTTTCCCGTTACAAGTCTTCTCGTGTTGTCTTAAATTTGACGCACGTTTCCAGTACTTGCCACAGCGAGAACAACAGAACGATTTGCTGTAGCGGGTAAGATCTTTGATGTACGAAAAATGATTCTCATACAAGTTCAAGTAAAGAGTACTTTCATAATGGCGGTGAGAACGGGAGTGTCTTCGTTACCATCGTTACCATCGTCTTCTGCCCCGTGGTCCTGAGTAGGCGCGAGACTGTACACTTGGATGTTTACTTCAAACAACTTTTCCAGTTCGTCTAATTCACTTATCTTGACACCATGAAACTTCTTCTTGGATAGACCAGCTTCTCGATACTGCTGGTAATAGTGCTTGGTATCTCTCTCTAGGTTCTTCGTGTGGCAACCGTTATGGAGCGCCAGGCAGCGGAAGAAACACAGATTATCTTCGTAGGGTATGCCTCTTCGGATATCGCGATCGAGCGGGATAATTCCCATGTTGTCCACGATATAACCGGGAAGATATTTGCCACGGCCGATGGGATGATCCCGGAGTTTCCACACGAACCGAGTAACATTCGTAACGAGATCCACAACCCATTTAGAGTTAGGCCTCTGCTGGCGTATCCACTCCAAGAAATCAATAGCTTCTAATTGTTCGTACAGGCGTTCTAAATCTTCACGGTTTGAGACAAGAAACGGCTGTTCCAACACTAAGTTATTATTGGCAGACGGGTGGTGGTACTATAAAGCTCCCGTTTCAGTGATTCGGAGGATAAACCCAAAGGCGAAGTTGACTTTAAACACGGCAGGATGATCAACAAAAATGCGGTTCAGCTGTTCTTGGAGGCTGGCTGGGTTGATGGTGGACAAACGGAAATTATACCAGTCTTGTAAACGGTTTTGGCGGCTGAATCTGGTTCGAATTTGCGGCCAGTGCTGTCTGTATATTTAGGCAATGTTTTCTTCACTACTAACAACAATGTTGGAAGGAATCAGCGGTGGATCTTCTTGCCAGCTAATCACAGCAGCAGCAGCAGTTGACGCTTGAGGGGTAGATTGAGGAGTGGTTGATGGTTCTTGCACTGTACTCACACTTCCTTAGCCCGTCCTCTTAGATTTTTTCGCGGCTGGTGCATCTGTGGTTTTAGATGGGGGTCGTTCCTTGGAGAGCATCATATCAGAGGTTTCAAAAGCTACCGCCATTATGGAGAGTGAGAATGCATTCCACTTCAGCTTTTACAGATTCTGACCTTCCTTCCACGACGATTTCTTCAACAACTAAACCTCATTTCATCCACAACCTGACGCATCCCACTTCAGGGCAAAAGAACGGTGTCAATGGTAGAGCTTTCGGAGATAAATTTTTCCAGCAAACGGATTGCAAGAGTGGCGCTTTCAAGAGAAAGTGCTCTTTTATTTTAAAAACATAATAGAGTTTTGAACAAACCAATCCGCATTGACTAACAGCGGTTACGTGTATCAGCATTTCTTTGGCTTGCCGCCCGAATATAAAAGTACTCAGTTAAACAAAAAAAACAATGGTTCTAATTTCTCATGTAAATTAATTCGATTAACTGGGTAAACATAACTAGCCTCAGTGCAAAAACCCTTTCTCGGTTTAATACGAGAAAGAGTAAAATGCGTTATCATAGATGTAGTGAGTATCACGTTTTAAAGAAATTTAAAGATAAAAAGACACACATAGATAGGTTTACGCATCAACGGTTTATTGGGACTCAGAAAATGAATTTAACACTGATATACAATCAAATTGTTTTTCATGAAAACTGTCAGTATGAGAATCGCAAATCAAGTAAAATGCATTTATTTTCCTCATCACTGTTCCATAACCCCGTTTTGTCTTTGCAGTTTTGGTCGTGAACTTGTCTTGGGAATCTCGATGGTTAGTTTCGGAGGGTTTCTTCCTTTGGCAAAGAATTCGCTGAAAGTGTATTTGAAAGGGGTTCTCCTTTTAGAGCAATGACGACTTTTTGTGGTTCTTCTTGTTTTCTTGCTTGGATAGGGGATACCAGGTCTTGCAAAACATTTCTCGCCAGGGTCATTATCACCAGGTCCTTTCCTCTCAAGTGAGAAATCATCTAGGCCACATTGCTCTCTTGTGAATCTTTTAAGCAGAAGGACTCCAAATTTCTTCACCAAACCTTGAATTTGCAATCACAGTGTATCTTCTACGCCTTTCTCTTTCTGATTAAATAACAATTTCTTGAATTGAACGACCAGAAGTTGGACCGCCTTCCAGCAACACACAGCTGTGCTCAACACGCGGCTACTGCGTGCATCGTCGTGCAGTAATAATGACTGAACGGTTAGATTCCAGCTTAACATTCCAGCGTGTTCCTTCCATCGCTTTAAACCTTCAGTAACAGCTTCCAGATTACGTTCGGGAGATAGAATCAGGGTAAAAATTTCTTGAGACACGCTTTCTACATCGTACCACGCTTTTATGAGGGAGTTCCATGAAGAAGTAATCATTGCATTTTTGATAGCGTTTAGGTCAAAGGAAGCCATTTCGAGAGAACGTTTGAAATAAACCGAACGAGAACGAAGCAAATATAGCTTGAGATCGAATAGTGAAATGACACGATCAACGAAAGCTCGCTTTTATTGTGAAAACATAATAGATTTTCATGATCCAATCAGGATGGGTATAGAGCGGGCAAGCCTGGGCATGTCTATTGTTTCCTTTGTGCAAGAGTGACACTCATTAGTAAACCTCGGCACTTATTAGTATGCAGGAAGACACTGCCTAATCACCTAATCACCTAATCACCTATTCACCTAATCCAAAACGGGGCTTATCTTTGCTGAAGGTCTACTACTGAGTTTCTTTTAAAAGTTTCCGTTTTCATTGATCAACGTTCATGAATGTTCGTTTTCGATTACGATCTTTTGCCGACGTAAACAGTAAGGGTGGACAGGGCGAAATAGGTGTAATATCATTATTAGCTCTACCGTAAAGAACAAATTCTAATTGAACAGTTTATGACCCCAAAGGACCCTCTAGCTGTGCAACTTATTGTAATTTTAAAGGGCATAACATTAGATAACTGTATTATAACCTTCTCCGCTCCTTTCTTACGCGCTGTAACTTTAGGTAATACAATCTTGTGGAGTAAATGAAAGATACAAAAAATATGCAAAACTTATTAATTTAATCACAGTTTGTTTTACTCGATATGATTATTCATCTGGATGAAGTTTGACTTTGAAAAATTACTATAACAAATATCATGTTTTTTTGTAGATGTTTATTCAAACAGTGCGGTGCTAGAGACAAATTTTGATTTGGAAAGATGAAAGCTTTACTGCTGTGTCTATGTGTCATAAAAGGTAAGAACACAAAAGCAGAACAGTTGATAAATAAGTGTTAACAGCCCACTTTCTTTGTTTCCACTCAGTGGGTAACGGGTTGTGAAAATAGTTTCGCTCAACACATTAACCGGGTTAACCATTCTTACAAACACACGGCAGTCTGTGGCATTTCTTTACATGATGGTAACGCAGAATTCGAAAGCCGCAAAAGCTCAGAACAAAAATTCAGATTGGCACTCAATCCGCATGGAATCGTTGAACGCTTTTCATTCGACTAATTTATTCTTGTTTTCCACATTACCATACTTCCGACAATAGCGTTGCTTCTCTGGTCACCACATAAGCCACAGATTTTAGAGAGTCAGACTACGTTGCTTCCATAGAAGGTACAAACTTGGTTGACAATGAACTGAACTGATTTTATACACCCTCGGAATTCCATCATTTCATTAACTGGCTTTCATGAAAGCAGAGTGCAAATTACCAAAATACTATGTATTTATCATAAATAAATCTTTAAAATCTTTTCATCTCTCTTTTTTTTTTTTCTTTTTTGCTCACTTTAGCATGCGGAAGAGCCATTAGACCAACGGAATATGAACGAAGGGATGTCATAAAAGAAAACGAAAACATAGGTAAGCGTATATCAAATCCACAAAAACTGTTGTACAAAGAAACGGTTGAGGCCATTATATAAAGGTCAACCGGTCTATTTATCCACTATGAAGGTCATATAGGGATATAAGGAACTGAGTATATCTCCATCTTAATTAATTATGTTTAGCTTAGACTAAACCCCATAATTTTGTCGTTAAGGTATACTTAGCTTTATATTGAATGATCGTTTGCTATGAACCGTTGTCAGCAGCTTTGGAGTGCATATTCAGTGCCCTCAGTAACCACTTTTGTGATTAAAAGTTTGTCTGCGATTTCAAATAATTTCTGTCGTAATTTATCATTGCCGGGGAAATTACAAACATAACGAGATGAAAAAGACCTTAAACTATTAACAGCTCAAAACCACTTGCAGCTGTATTCCGTATACATTAGTATAAGGAATCACGTGGTGGCTATACAGACTCATTATAACCATTTTATATTTCGGTTGAATTTAAAATTTTTTGACTCTATCTTGTATGAAAGTAAAATTCTAAGCTTTCGACTCTGGTAGAGTCTTGGTCACAGTGATCCTACACAACCAACTATTCCGTTAAATGACAACTTATATTGTTGTTTCATGCAGCGTATATCATTATCCTCTTTGATACTGAGTGAGGATTAACATTAATTGAACTGAACTGTATGGCGTTTTAGTATAATTACTCAGGTGATTATAAAGATTCTGTTTCTGATTGGTCGAGGATTGCGTCATCCTGCTATAATCACCTCGTGCGAGGTGATTATAGCGTGAGCACTAACTTTCAAAATGGCCGCTTAGCTATTTGTCGACATTTCTGAAAAAGAAGTAAATAGGATGAAAGAAAATGCAATTCCGAAAGGCACTAAAGATGCAGCTAAGTCCGAGGTGATACTTTTCGAAGGCAAGAGATGAAAATTTTGCTAATTGTAATAAAAAAAACCCTTGTAAATTGCATGTTGTCGATCCCGATGACTTAAAAAGAAGACAACAAATTAAGTTAAATTCTAGCAAGATTTTCTTTATTAACGGAATTATTTCACAAACAAAACGAGTGTAAGACAGAATTTGAAAGTATGGAAGTAAACAAGATGAATAAATGTCTCTGTAAGTTTCACGTTTCAGTGACGAGAAAAGAAAACAGTTTTTATAATCTGAAAACTAGTTTGTTGTCGGTTCAAGCGGCTCTCAACCACCATCTTAAGTCACCGCCTGACAACAAAATATTTTCATCTGCGACAACCGTGTACTTGTTTAGTGAAGCCAACAAATGCCTTAATTCCTACCTGAAGCAGCTTATCTCCGAGGGCAATTTATAAACGTCCGTTAACCGGCGAAGCCATCATGTCAACAAGAAATTGTGCAATTAAATGCTATCGCTAACACTTGTGATTCCGGCTCGAGTTTTACACCAAACAGCCTGGTTCATCTCCATCTATTTTGGTAAACGGGTCGGAGAAACCCAACTTTCATTCTCACAAGTCAGTGCTTCGTCTCAAAGAAGCGGCAGTTAAAGAATACTTACATTCTGCTTGAGGCCGTATGCAGTTTATCGATTGCGCATGTGATTTCGATTGAGCATGTGATCAGCAGACTGCGCGTCTCTGTTCATTGACGCGTGACGATTTGAAACAAACAAAAAAATCGACATTTTTCGGACGGTACTTGTTTTTCTCTGATAATCACCTGAGTAATTATACTAAAACAATTATTCGCCGAAGGCGAAGTAAATATTGGTGAACATTCCCCTCGACTTTGTCTCGGAGAATATTCACCAATATTTACTCTCCGCCAAAATTCAAGTTCACATTTTAACATTCGAGTTCACAATGTAACATATGAGTTTACGTTTCAACATTCTAGTTTGTAATCCAACATTCATGTTTACGATTTAACATTCGAGTTGACAATGCAACATTCCATTTGACAAAGTCAGTGATCACAATTCATAATTCAAGTTTGTAATGCAACATGCAAGATGACAAGTCACCGTGCAAAGGGACGATCCAATATCCGGGGTGACACATTCTATCGGCTAAGGAACAATTCAACATGCGACGTCACGAATCAAGATGTAAGATGACACATAAATCACCAAGGGAACAATTCAACAAGCGACGTGACAATTGAACAAGCAGCGTGGCAGTTCAACATTCGACGCCACAATACAACATGCTTGTGGGAACTGGGTTGTGGGAACTGGGTTGCTTGTGGAAACGGCCGGCGTCGCTTGTGCCCGAGAACTGGGCCGACCCAGAGCGTAGAAAAATAAAGATGGCGGAGCAGTCTTTAGAAGCTAAGGAACTCCTGTAGATTTTTATCGTTTCGTCTACAGGGTAGACCACGGCAAACTCATTTTCGTTACGGCAAATACAATTTCACCACGGCAAAATCATTTTCGTCAGGGCAGCACTAAAAGCCGAAATCCGGAATGCCGAATCCGGAATTGGAAATAAGTTTCTTATAACGGAGAGAGAAATATTTAATGGTGAAATATAAATATAAATATATATTAAAACGTAAACTCACATATATGTTACATTGTGAACTCGAATGTTAAAATGTGAACTTGAATTTTGGCGGAGATATAACGCCATAGAACTGAGTAGTACATTTTGTTTATTTCCTTTTATTATTCAAACTTGAAATACCGTTGGTGGTGACGGCGAAATTTCCGATCCTTGCGTTCTCAGTACGGTTATTCAATCACGGTCAATGGCAAGACTACCTTCTGTCGATTGACGTTTAAAATGTCATCAGCCTGAGCTTGATGCTTTCCTTTTAGTTTACGTTTGAGGGGCAAAATTTCATAATTTATTCCCTCCTTAAGGAACCAAATAAAGGGCAAATTTCACCTCGAGCTGAAATTTGAGCTGTTTTCACGAGAGAAAATGGTTTTATACATATATCCATTTACCTTACCAATTTAAGCTTAAGAGCAACTGATATTACGCGGGATATATTAGAATCAAACTTTTTTCCCCGAAATCACACTGAATTCACTTTTTAGTCTGAGTTGAGATGTCACGTGAACGAGAGTCCTTAAATGTTATCAGCCCGTGATTGTTGTTAGGTTCTTTTTTTGTTATTTTGCTTGGAATTTTTTCGTCTTTTTTGGTTAAGACGAAATGCATTTTACTTCACAGAGTCACCAGCCATCTTGTCTTCTGATCAAAGTCCTGAAAAGCGCTCTTCCACAGAAGAGGTTTCTGGTGAAGAGGAGAGTCAGAGTGGAGAGGAAGGTGAAGAGACGTCTGAAACGGAGGAAAGAGACAAAGAAAACAATAACAGAAATGACATCGACGATATCTATGAACATGACAACGGTTCTAGCGATGGAGATCACTTTTGAAATTCTATGTTAGTTTGATAAGAGTGTGAAAAGATTGTTTGTCGTGAACGAGGGTGAATAAACAATGTTTCGTTAAAAGAAAGGTGTTTGGCTTGGCGTTAATAAGAATGAAGGAAGACTATGGCGCTATTTAACAGGAAGGTGTGTAACGGGTGCGTATTCTAACGACTTAGATTTTAGTCAAGGGCCTCATTTCATGACAATTGTAATATTCAAAATGACTGCACAAAGAAGATTTCTGGAACACGGTGCAAAAATACTCTACGAATTCTGGAGTATTTTGCAACGACAGTTTGATTTTTTCCTTCGCTTACACGACAGAGTCAAATATGGCTGTTTCTATCTTTTTTTTTCTCGTGGAAAATGTATAGCGAAGAGTAGCGTAGGCAAAAGTTGTTTGCCACGTGACAAAATACTCCACGATTCGCAGAGTATTTTTGCGGCGTGTTCAACGGCCTTCTCCGCGCCGCAATTTTAAAATTGTCAATTTCTTCTTAATTAAAAAAAATTCCATATAGTAGCTTCTACAAGCAATACAAATTGTACCTTTTAAATACCTAATGAGTATTTGATTTCTATGTCCTCACTATTAATTATCATTTCTATTGTTTTTTATGTAAAACTTGTAGTATGATTTTATGCACTCTTAAGAGCAATTCTCCAGGAAAGTGAAGCAAAGTTGGAAATGAAAATTTTTAACCCCCTTCACCCCCTTCATTTTTGGTTGAGAAAAGATAACATCGGCCTAAGGGAGGTGACGTCATCGGGGTATTCTTCGGAGCAGCCACGAACCGAGATCCGATTATACCGGAAATTGACCTGCACTTACTCTCTTTCAGTAGTAATGGCGGACGACGTCGGGGAAATAAAGACTTCGACCGTTTGTTAGGATTCGTTATGGTAGAATACAGAGTTCTTTCTACTTTCGTTTCTCGGCGTCTGAACACTAACCTCAAGGATTTCACGTTCGATTTGTGGAAGAAACGTGGAACTATGAAAACAGTCAAGATTTGCTCAGGTAACATCGGCCTACGGGAGGTTAACATCGACCTAAAGGAGGTTAACATCGGCCTACGGGAGGTTAACATCGACCTAAGGGAGGTACGTTTTATAGCACCACGTTTGTATCGTATTTGTTATACCGGCACAATCGTACACATGGAAAGCTTATTTGCAAGCATTAAAACTTACAATCTTGCAGGAGCTTTTCTAATCATTGACCTGAGTGTCATTTCATTTATTGCCAACTCATAACATCCACCTACAGGAGGTTAACATCTACCTAAGGGAGGTACAGTGGCTCGCAGTGTACATTTTATAACTTATGTATCATAAAAGTCAATTCATAGGCATAGAAGCTTACTCTCTAGGAGGGAAACATGGGATCATAAGGAGCTTTTCTATCATTGACTTGAATTTCATAAATATTTTCATTTTTACCAACTCATAACATCCGCCTATAGTAGGTAAACATCTACCTAAGGGAGGTTATGGTATTATAATAAGGAAGGATGGACTTGAAGAAAGCTTACGAATCTTAAGAGGCTTTTGCATTTCGTGTACATGCCGTTTTAGAATAAATTTATTTATAAAGAATTATTATTATCATTATTATTATTATTATTATTATTATTATTATTATTATTTGAAAAGCCTTTTAATCTCACTAGAATGAGATTAATGAGAGTTTTCTCATTTTTGTATTTACACTCATAACATGGAATATTATTATTATTATCAATATTATTTTTTGGCAACACACTGACCTATGCTGGGCCATTTATATTCACCTAATGAAACAATTTTACAGCCATAAAGATTTGCTGTGAGAGGTGTTATGGGTTTAAATAGAAAAAATGCAGGTGCATTAAAATAGCATAATAGCTGTTATGATGATTAAAGGCAATTGTTTTCTTGTTGTTGTCGTTTTTTCTTGGTTGACCCCATCAACCTGTAATTTCCACATTAAATTTTGCTAGAAGTGACTGTTTATGACTGTTGAAATGATAGATCATTTTTAAAAATATAACCCTTAATATGTCAGAATTTATTTTAATTTAATTTGTGATCACTTACAAGAGGTTTGACTGTTTGACTGCTTACTACAGTACATTAACAATATTGGTTTTATTTTATTTCTTTTCAGAATGCAATACTTAAACTGTGCAGACCGCTGAAGAAACTGCTACTTCAAAGACACCTATGACTCATCAATTCCTCAAAAGACATCGTGTACAGATGTTGTTGAACTGTTATTGTCAGGTTTGACCTCTCGTCATGTGGCAAAATTATGTAAAATTTGATATTCAAGTTTGTAGGGTTAATTGACGGAGGATCTCCCATATAATGATGGATTGGATGCAAATGGTCATAATTTTGTTCCTCTCTGGCAGGAAATTGTGTAGATTGGTATATATGTACCACTTAGAGTGCAAAGATACAAAATGACCAACATTTTTAAGTAATGTTTAATTGGAAGAAAGATTCTTAGTCCTTTCTAGAACTTAAGGACGGTGCCTACTATTGTTACTGCGCATACGTTCTGTGCATCTGGAGATACTCGGGTTTCCTATGGGTGGTGCGTACTATTACAGGGATATTTTTGTGCACTTTAAAACTATGCAGAGAAAGCAGAACTTAGCAAGTGATTTTGGTATCCAAAAAGAAAATTGGGGGGAAATCATGCATTTTTCAGAGATAATAAAGCTTCAATTTGGAGAAAAGCGCCATACACTGTACATTGCTTTGTATTTTGCTGCTTTTTAGAATAATATTGTTGCTTGGTTATCTCTAAAATGTGCGTGGTTACCCCCAATTTCCTTAAATTTGGCTTTCAATACCTGCTACCAAGATCTGCTTTTCCCGCATAGTGATAAACCGTGCAAAAATACTTCGCTATTAGTAGGCACCGTCCTTAAGCAGTTGTGAAAAAAAATCCCAAAAAAATAACTGAGGGTCTTTCTTCTACTTAATCTTTCACCTGATATTGAAATGTATCTTTCAAATATCCATATTCAATTACAGTTATGGTTGCTAACCTTTATGGCTATTGAGTCAAAAAGATATGACATAAAGAGCTATTATTTTGTAAGTCAACAAATCTGTACCTCAAGTAAAGGTCAAAATGAAATTGAGCCATACCATGAACCTTTGAGTGTGCTTTTCAAAAGATCCAAATGACCACCCCTAAATGTTTTCATTTTCATGTTTTAAGCTCATGATGTGTCATTTGTTATCAAGTAAGCTCTATGCTTCTAAATATGGGTGGAACTTTGTCATGAGTTGGAGAACAAGTCAAATTTGAACAAAAAATAAATGCCTTGCCCCCCCCCCCCCCCCCCCCCTCCCACATGGCATTTGACCATGTGCCATGCCTGGGAAGAAGGGAATTGAATTTGGCTGGGGTAGAGAAATTGAACTGAATTTACACTGTGCCTTTGGCATTGGAGAATTTGGACTTTTCTCCTTTTTTTTCCTTCTGTTTGAATACAATAATTATTGAACAACTGAGACAATATAATATATAATGCTCTTTATTCATAATGATAGTACAAGAGAGTGCATGGTAATAAGTAATACCTGTAAATCGATATTGAGATGCCGAAGCCGGGGGCTTATATGGCACAATTCATACAGGAGATTGGTCAAAATGGTGCAATTACTTTACAGTTTACAAATAAATAAATAAATAAATAAATACATAGATAAATATTAATGTTAATAATAGTGGTGATAATAATAATAATAATAATAATAATAATAATAATAATAACTTAAATGAAAAAAAATTAAATAAATAACAAATAAAATATTAAATTAAGCTAAGTTGTGTATACGAGAGTTTAAAAGGACATGAATTCACAATTTTATTGGAAGTAATCTCCAAGTTTTTGTCTACAATTCGAGATAGTAAGTGAATTACAGTACCTAAATCAAGAGGGTTGTCATTCCAAATTTGAGGGCCTTGTGCATGAAGTGCAAAAGCCCCTTAAAATTCATAAGCTTTCTTCAAGTCAATTCTTCCCTATTATAATACATACTTGCATGGTGCTATAAACATCATGACCTCCCTCAGGTAGATGTTTACCTCCTGTATACGCAGGTGGAATTGTTATCACTTGGTAAAAATAAAATGAAATTCAAGTCAATGATAAAAAAGCTCCTTATGATCCCAAGTTTCCCTGCTGAAGAGTAAGCTTCTATGCGTATGAATTGAGTACACAATGTCTTTTGTGGAATTAATGAGTCATAGGTGTCTTTGAAGTAGCTGTTTCTTCAGCGGTCTGTGCAGTTTAAGTATTGCATTCTGAAAAGAAAGAAAATAAAACCAATATTGTTAATGTACTGTAGTAAGCAATGAGAGAGTAATGTACAATCGTCTTTTAAGGTTTCTTAATAATCATAACATTCTCTCTGACAATCAGTATGGTTTTCGCAAGCATCACTCCACGGCTAGCGCTTATGCTCTTACTTGTTTATATGACAAAATCTCTTCCGCCATTGACAATAAGGAATGCACAGTTGGTATTTTTATAGACTTGTCCAAGGCCTTTGACACCATTGATCATAACATTTTGATTTCAAAATTAGAGCATTATGGTGTTCGTTGCACTTCACTTAGAGGGTTTGAAAGCTATCTAAGCAATAGACAACAATATGTGGAATTTAATGGTGTCAGTTCGGAGTCTTGCGAAATTAAGTGTGGAGTGCCTCAGGGTTCTCTACTAGGTCCCCTACTCTTTCTACTCTATATAAATGATCTGTGTAACATGTCAAAGGTCATGGATTTTATTTTTTTTGCAGATGATACAAACATATTTTTCTCCCACAAAGATTTTAACTTGCTTCCTGGAATCTTGAATTCTGAAATGCTTAAATTAACTCAATGGTGTCGAGCAAAGAAGCTGTCCATTAACTTTAAAAAATCAAATTTTATGGTTTTTAGACCACCCCAAAGGAGGAAAACACTTGATATATCTGTTCAAATTGACAACAATGCAATTGAACGTGTGAAAGAGACAGTATTTTTGGGTGTTATCCTCAATGAGCATTTGTCATGGAAGCCTCACATTCTTAGTGTTTCTAGAAAAATATCAAAATCAATAGGTATTATTTATAAGTCTAGTTTTTGCCTTCCCAAAACCTCCTTACGCTCCTTCTTTTAAAAAAAATTAATTGGAATTTTCATTCAGTACCATTAACTTCTATGGTTTATCCTATAGTTCCAGGACGCCTATAGTTAATTTAAGCCCCAGGCTTCTATACAGGCTTCCTAGCCTTTAACACATTTCATCTTGTAAATAGTTTAGTAGGAATATTGTGTATCATCTTTAATGTATTTATGTTGTATTTTTTGGTTAATGGCAAATAAAAAATGAAGCAGTCAAACAGTCAAACCTCTTGTAAGTCAGATCACAAATTAAATTAAAATAAATTCTGACATAAATTAAGGGTTATATTTTTTAAAAATGATCTATCATTTCTACAGTCATAAACAGTCACTTCTAGCAAAATTTAATGTGGAAATTACAGGTTGATGGGGTCAACCAAGAAAAAAATGACAACAACAACAAGAGAACAATTGCCTTTCACTGTATTCCATGTTATGAGTGTAAATAAAAAAATGAGAAAACTCTCATTTATCTCATTCTAGTGAGATTAAAAGGCTTTTCAAATAATAATAATAATAATAATAATAATAATAATAATAATAATAATAATTATTATTATTATTATTATTATTATTATTTATTAATAAATTTATTCTAAAATGGCATGTACAAGAAATGCAAAAGCCCCTTAAGATTCCTAAGCTTTCTTCAAGTCCATCCTTCCTTATTACAATACCATAACCTCCCTTAGGTAGATGTTTACCTCCTATAGGCGGATGTTATGAGTTGGTAAAAATGAAAATATTTATGAAATTCAAGTCAATGATAGAAAAGCTCCTTATGATCCAAAGTTTCCCTGCTAGAGAGTAAGCTTCTATGCCTATGAATTGACTTTTATAATACATAAGTTATAAAATGTACACTGCGAGCCACTGTACCTCCCTTAGGTAGATGTTAACCTCCTGTAGGTGGATGTTATGAGTTGGCAATAAATGAAATGACACTCAGGTCAATGATTAGAAAAGCTCCTGCAAGATTGTAAGTTTTAATGCTTGCAAATAAGCTTTCCATGTGTACGATTGTGCCGGTATAACACATACGATACAAACGTGGTGCTATAAAACGTACCTCCCTTAGGTCGATGTTAACCTCCCGTAGGCCGATGTTAACCTCCTTTAGGTCGATGTTAACCTCCCGTAGGCCGATGTTACCTGAGCAAATCTTGACTGTTTTCATAGTTCCACGTTTCTTCCACAAATCGAACGTAAAATCCTTGAGGTTAGTGTTCAGACGCCGAGAAACGAAAGTAGAAAGAACTCTGTATTCTACCATAACGAATCCTAACAAACGTTCGAAGTCTTTATTTCCCCGACGTCGTCCGCCATTACTACTGAAAGAGAGTGAGTGCAGGTCAATTTCCGGTATAATCGGATCTCGGTTCGTGGCTGCTCCGAAGAATACCCCGATGACGTCACCTCCCTTAGGCCGATGTTATCTTTTCTCAACCTTCATTTTTTGTGTGGAGGTACGTTACCTGGAGGGATGAACAAAAACAGCCATATTTGGATCGGCAGGTGCGTCGTTGCCATGGAAACCGCACTTGATCACGTCGGCCTGAGATCTATGTTTTGACCGAAAAATTCACTCTCAAATAGTAGAAATAAACGAGTCTGGTTCTCGAGTACATGTGAACCAATTCAAATGAAATTCATACAGATGGTAGAACCACTCTCCCAGTTTATAAAATTTGCTGTTAGAGTATTTTGGGTTCTATAATCAGGAAGACCTTGGTCGTATTACTATGTTGCCTGTCAGCCATTTTGACAAGAAGGAAAAACAAGCACAACCATATTCGTTATTTCTCCGAAAGTACTCTTTCCACATAAACCAAATTAGCAGCAGGGCTTACATAGATATTGAAGTTTATAAATATTATAAAATCTATTTGGGGAAAATTATATTCTGGCCATGGGTGTTGAAGACATCCGAGGCAAGTTGCAAAAAATTGCAAAATTGGAAATGTTGAGGTCTCCAGTATTTGGTTCAAACAGGCTTTAGATAGAGAATATCAGCTTCAGAGGTTTTTTCATTCATCTTATCTGTTATCTACATTTGATTGATTAGGTTTTGGCCAATGAATTTGATGAAATATAAATTAAAACAAAGCCTACCTTGCAACTTTTGGAAATTTCTTCCGGATGCTTTTGTCGTATAGGATGGGTCTCTCCTCAGTTCGCTCGCTCCATTTTCTTGACCATATCTTGCACAGACTCTAGCGGAAAGGACAAATCTAACTGCCTAGCCTCGCCGAACATCTACTTTTAGACCAAAGATGATGATGCATTAACCCGAATAAAGAACAGTCGAACAGGTCAAACACAGTCGTGTGTCGAGTATCGAAATAATTCATCGATACAATCCATCCAGCAAGTTAAATAGATGCATCAAGATCACAGCTCTGAGCAAATGCATGTCTGCGACGATTCTGAATAACGTCTTCGGCTAAATCGAGCCGTACATTCCGTGGTGCATGGTTGAGAAGCGAAGAAATCGTTGTTTACGACCTGTTGACGACCAAACGTATGTAGACCGGAAATGCGAGTAGCAAAACTGCTGACCGGATGTAGTTTTAAATGCGATATACGCGCTTTTTGGTTGTTTGTTTGTTTTTGTAGCTTCGGCTAATTGTTGCAATGGCATTATCTCTTCTTTAGATATTTTTGGTACAATATATCATTGATAGGGGGGTAAAAGGACGACTTTTGATCCGCTTTTATGACTGTTTTACAGTGGTGAATAAAGAGGACAAAATAAAAGAGCTTCACTAGTCGTTTTACGCAACCACATAAGCCGCCCATGTTTCCTGGGTTTGTTTGTTTGTTTATTTTTAATTCATTGCTTATTGGATGTTAAGGATGGCCTGCATGTAAGATACGTCGCTGATCTGGGACATTAGCGTACACATTAGAAGTTACGAAGTTGGAATTTTTGACCCACCTCTCCTCCAGAAATAAATAAGTCCTCTTCAAGCCGATAAATTTTCACATTCAGTACCTAATACCTGCCCAAATTTTGGCATTCTTTCTGTTTATTTATTTATTTATTTATTTATTTATTTATTTATTTATTTATTTATTTATTTATTTATTTATTTATTTATTTATTTTTTGCTGCTGTTTTTTTTTGGTGGGGAGAGGGCTGACCGGACGTAAATTTGTGCCGTCGATCAAAACACTGTAAGGGAAATTTGCATATCGTCGTGCGAAGGAAAATATCCTGGTCGGGACAATGGAAAGTTGGTCTCTTTCAAATCCCAAAAGGGACGTTTCGGTTTGTGAGTGCAGTGGAAACAATATAAAACTCAGTCAATGTCAAAGGGATATTTCCAGGCACGTGTAAGCCTAGGGACTTAGTATAAACCGTGATGAAATCCGCGACGAAATGGATCTTATTCTTTGCCGTGCAGGTAAATAATTGTAAGATTTCACGCGCCAATTTTTCATTCTCTCGTCACGAATAGTTTATCATGACTGAATTTGTAATTGCATTTTCACAGTCTAAAGAGCAATCTTTTTGGGGGGAGGGGGGTGGGGGTGCGGCTATTATGATCATGCGTTCAATTTTCACCCAAGCTTCAGTTCAGCTTCATTTCCTTTGTTTTTGTTTTATTCGGCTATTCTGTTTTTTTTTTGGGGGGCTTTCTTCACCATTGCCATTGTAAAACAACCCCATTACAAGAGGATCCATCCTGCCATACGGTCCGCGCGTCTGAAATTTAAATCAACCAATCAGATTTCAGCAACGGGTCAAAACTGAGTTTTCATACGTCATTGATATCTGCGCTCTGTGATTGGTTGTGTCAAGCAAGAGAAATTACATGAAGTGCTTATTGAAAACGCAAGAAAAATATTTAGCATGGCCTGAAGTGTTGTTTTCTGTTTCGTCCTTTTGATTTTACCAAGTTCACGACGTAGCATGGCGACTATAAGTATTGTTCGATTTACTGCGTCGTTTTGTTTTCGGTTGAATGACCAGTATATAGTGATCTTAGCCGCGTGAGGTTCACAGTTAAGACTCCGACGCTTTGGCCGACTGTACTCGTCGTACAATTTATGGACAGCTTTTGTTTACATTCTGGTTGTGAAATATGCTTTTCAAATTGTTCTTACATTTCGGAGAGACTGATCTCGCAAGGTGGGGATTGCAGTGTTTAGGGATACAAATTCCCGACCTGTTTCTCTGCCAGGTAACAACGAGTATAAATCTCTGAGAGTTTTCCACGTCCTCTGCCTGCAATCCTCAGTGAATCCTCCTGCAGCGCTTGTATTTTAAAGCTCAAAAAGACACTTGAAGTGTGCGGCTATTGTCAGTGTCTGTAAAATGTTGAAACGCAGCCCAGCAATAGCTCGGAACGGAAAAAGAAGGCTATATCGATCAACGGTGGACTGGACTCTTCGCTCACCGACCAACATATGTGATTTCATTATAATTTAAGGTGGCCGAACACAGTTTTCCAGTATACAGGCGTTAGTAAACATTGTTTGAAAACTACGTACTTATGAGTACCCGAAATTAGCATGATCCAAGATTAACTACGAAGGAATAAATTTTGATACTTCTTGTTGAGCAAGCTGCCGTTGCCATGGCAACGTAGCAAGCTATTAACCGTCCACAAATAACGGTTTTCCTTAATTTTTAGAAAATGCACTTGTTAGATTTTTTCCATTTTTTGTATCCAGAAAAACTCACAAAATACTGACATATTGATGCTGCTTTCATGTAATTTTAACAGAGAGATCTCCTGTAAAATGTTGGTTTTGCATTTTAATTATTTTTGAAGATACCCTCTGTTACATTTCGGTTTTTGTTTGTAGGCAAGTTACGCTTTTAGAGAACTACTGTTTTGTCCAATTTCACGAAATTCTAACGAGCGGTTCCTTAGAAAACTGTTCATTTCCATTAAAACAACCAGTCACAATTTTTTGGTCGAGTGCGCATGCGTGGCTTTTAATTAGGTTTTTTCAGCAAAGATGAAAAGCGTGCAAAAAGGCTTCGCTCTTCGTGAAGTCACTTTCTTTGTTCGGTGATAAATGAAGAAGAATTCAAAAACGAGAAACTGAGTTATTTTAAGAGCAAAACTCACCTTTGTGATCCATTTGGTATAAAATCGAGGGATCGATAATATTTTGCTTACCACAACCCTAGTGCTCGCTTAATAGCATCACTAACAGAATCTGTAAAGCGTGCGCAAACTGTGTTCGGCCACCTTAAATAATATCATTAATTAACTTACTAACTTTATGGCTAGTTTTATTGTCATCTATTGTCCCTACATTTTTTGTTTTGGTAATTGGTGATCTGTCTCAGTATGAGGTGCTTTTACCCTAAAATTTTACAGATTATTCTTATGGCTATTTTAGATATTTTTACTTTTTATTTACCGATTTGTGCCATTAAATTGTTATAAATAAAGAAATTATATAAATTGAATAACATTGGTAAATGTATTGCCAGCCATATCCATCACCCCTTAGACAGGGTGCGTGGGTGGGAGAGTGTCAAATGTTAAATGTCTTTAAGGACGGTGCCTACTATTGTAACTGCGCAAACAATAGTAGGCACTGAGATACTAGGGTTTCCCTTGGGTAGTGCTCACTAATACAGGAATATTTTTGCGCAGTTTAAAACTATGTGGAGAAAACAGAACTTAGCAAGTGCTCTTGGTATCCCATTGCATTTAAAATAAAACGTTTGCAATTGGTGGAACCCCAAACATGAGGCTGAAAGGGGGGAAATAGACCCCCCCTCCCCCACCCACATTTGAGCTAGAGTAAGAATTTACGGATGCCAAACATCAGACATTTTTATAAATCAAGTTAGTGAATGCCATGAGCAAGAGGTGGAAGGTACAATGAAGGGTGAGTTTTAGATAGGGTAACAAAGAAATAGCAAAAGTAAAAAGCCAGACAAAATATGAGAAGGAAATGCACGCCTGTGAAAATTCAATTTTTATTAACCGATTGAATAATGAAATAATTCCCTGAATAACCTATTAATTTTTTTATTATTGTTATTTTTTCTTGGTTCTTGTTGACTTTGTTTTCAGGGTGTTTTTTCTCTTTCTTAGTTATATGGAGCAGGTGTCAATTTGGACCAAGCCCTGTTACTTCCCCCTGCCATACCCCTTCTTCTTTTGTACGTTGTCGTTGTTGTTGTTTTCTTATATTTTGTTGGCTTCTGTGGCAATTCAATAAAAATAAGCAAAACTAAATATGAGAAGAATGACTTTGGCAATTACAAGAGACTCGAAACAGTAGATGCAACACAGTAAATAGCCAAACATAACTAGATCCCATGTGATTGATAACATCTACAGTATATTTATTGAATGAGGGATGGTAAACAGGAGCATGTGGAGAAAGCTACAATCAGTTGGGAGGCCGATAATGAGGTTGATGGGAATACTGGCTATGAGATGAATGTGTTAGCTGTCATAGCTGTTTCTAAGTAGCTTTTGTGGATAAGTTCTGAAGGATATATCCTTGCAAAGTTCCATCAAGGACCTTTCTGAAAACCATGTTAAGTGACTGGAAGCTTCCTAACAAACAAAACAAATTATTAATAATTATTATTATTATTATTATTATTATTATTATTATTATTATTATTATTATTATTATTATTATTATTGTTATTATTATTGGGTATCATGATGTAGCCATTGTCAGAAATTTGGCATTAGCTCGTCACATCCACAATTATAGTTTGGGTTGTTCCTTGTGCATTGAGTTTCAAACATGATAAAAAATAATGAAGTGCCAAGAGTTGCCTCGACATGTAAGATTGATAACAATAATTATTGCTGAACACTTATACTAATATCAGTTAACATAATATGGTTTTCTTTAGTGTTTGCTTTAATAATGAGGAACAACAAAAACCGTTCAAAAACTCTGGGTCAAGAGGAACATATAATAATTGATGGGATTTAGAATTTTTAAATTTATTATTCTTGATTTCTGAACAATCTGCAGTTTTATGAAGTCTACTTGTCTGACAGGTGTGTAAAGTGTTAATAGTAAGGGAAATAATGCGAATTTGGGGCTTAAACTTATTACTGTTTTGAATCAGGGTTTGGATTATCTCATAAATCTGAATAACAAGAACAGGAATCACGTCTAAATTTATAGGTGAAATGTCTAAATGTAAATAGGTGAAATTTTAACAACTATAGTTAGCTACTAATTAACTACTAACTAGCAATAGAGTGATTTGAAAGTCTGGCCCGCCTAGATTAGCACTCGCTACCTGCGGGCCAGTTCACTACCTCGTTCTTCTTGGTTGGATTTTTGAATCTGAACTTGAAACTCAGAGCAAGAGGTAGATATTTATAATATTTTAGCAAATATTAGAGGTACATGTTGCGCGAACTCAGTTCCAGTACTAGTTCCCAAATCTGGCCTGGAAATGTCTGTTGTGAGACTCAGATTCTCAGCTAAAAAAGATACTGACGGCTTACTCGCTGATAACTCACAACAAGCTCGGGGCGGTGATTCGAAAAAAGTGAGTAATGACTGCTATCAACCAATGATTACAACCAAATGAAAAATAGAAATTGAAACTTTTTCGCGGATACATCATAAAGCCGCAAGCTAAATTTAATAAAAATCACGCGTATACAGTCGTGTGAATAATTTTATTCTGTATACTTGTATACATATTTATTAATTTATTTAGTGCTATATTTTATATTTAAACGCATAGAATAGCGCAAACTGTTTAAGGAGTACCTCACTTAAAAGCACTGCCCGCGTCGGACGGCCGCGGTTGTCAAGGTTTTTCGCTCTCCTTCTTTTTAACGCTGTGAGGTGTTATTCACTAAGTGAAGCTAAGTGGCTGTGTGATAGTTCCAGAATGCTGGGGAAAGGTATCTAGTGGTTTCCCGTTTGCTTTAGGTTGGAGAAATAGGCCATTTTCGAGAACTCTAGAGCGACTAGAGCGGTGATAAACAACAAATTCGATAGTATTGTCATTTAGTCCACAGTGAAGTGTCACTTGCTGATGACGTAGGATAACCAGTTTTGACTGCCGCTCGTACTGCGGGCTCAAGCTCCGTATGGCAGGATATCATTACAAATACATCCGTTGTTACATCCCATTACATTGTGTTACATCCGGTCAGCAGTCGTGCTTCTCGGACTTCCGGCCTATGCGTTCAGGTTATTTACCATTCTTGGCTTGTCGACTATCGCAATAGAGACTTTAAGCATCGACGACGGGAACGGCAACGGCGACGTGAGATTGTGAGGGAAAACCCAAATGTCACATTGCGCATGTCTGGCGGGAAATATCTAGACGTTCTGCTCCGGGGCCCGACGTGAGAAAGCTTCGTTTGGCGTTGCTCGAAAACGTGAGTAACATTTCACATATTTTACCTCCGTTTCGCCCCGAAAAAATGATATTTTTAATATTGCTTGGCACTTAAGGCAACCGTAGGAAAAGTACGCGTTGAGTTTTTGTTTTATTCTTTCCGAAACTATAATAACTTCATCAGTCGGCTGTTACAAAACAGAAAGCTAGTGAGACTAGTGACGATGCCTGCAAAATTAGAAATGACTTGCGAGTCTGACACTAATTATCGATGTTTCTCTCTAACATCAGTGTAACATTACTTTTTCTTATTCAAAACAAGACAAACTAGAACTTTTAATTTACATTTAAGCTGGAGAAAAATAAACAGTCTATGTTGCTCAAAAATAGCATCCAAACCACAAACCACTGTGTCATATCGTAGGTTTCAGTTCAAATTTTTAGATGTAAAGATTACGAAATTCTCACGCGTACTCGCACTGCTAAAGCGTTTCTTGAAATCCCAGCCTTCGATGCAGAACATTTGAAGTAAATTAATGTTAATCTAGTTGCTATTTCTAGTTATATCGGTGATTTTTATTACGACCTAAAAATATATCAAATGGTCTGAATTGTTTATACATCGGAAAACTGCAACTGCGACAAACACGTTCTCGTTAACAGCAGTAAAAATTATTCATCGGCTATTTCATTATTAAAATCGATTTCTGACTTTTTTTTACGAAGACTCGATGGGTGCTTTCAATTCGACGAAAAATTACAAAAATTTCGGGTGGGAATCGAATGGAACAGCATCTTTTCCGCAAAAGATTTTCGAAAATGTAGGACAACCTTTTTGAACAGCTGTTCCCGAAAAGTGGAAACCGACCGAGCATAAGCCCGTTCCATTCGAGAACGAAATTTCCGAAAATTCAAATCGAAAAGTTTTGGTGAATGGAAAGCGCTCATCGTATTTAATCCTCTTCGAGGGAAGTTGTCGTCCTATTGCGCCTGCTTAACTGCTTCCAATTTCGCGACGCAACCGCGTCCTCTCCTCAGTCTTTCCTCGGTTTCTCCGTCGCCGTTGCCGTTCCCGTCGTCGATGCTTAAAGTCTCTAATATTAGCCAAAGACGTTACTTTGGATTGTTCAAAGGCATGCATTTGCTTTGTACATCGATCTCGACACATTTACTTTACTTCCTGGCTGAATAATATTGATGAATTTAGGTGCTCGACGGCAGAAATCGCAAGCATTACGACCATGTTTTGGACTTTGTCAACTATTCTTTGTCAAGTGTATGCGGGCTACTTGTATCATCATCTCTGGTCTGAAACACAGCAAACCGGATATTCGATGGAAGTAACTGTTAGTCTGCGCTAGATTTGGTCAAAAAGACGGAACGTGCGAAGGAGAGATACTGGAGAGAACCACGCGACGGAAGCATCCTGTAGAAATTCCCAAAACCCTCAGGTTTTGTATCAATTTATATTTCATCAAATTTGTTGGCCAAAACCTTATTTACTAAATGTAGGTAGCAGACAAGATGATAAAAGATACTTTTGAAGCTGATTTTCTCTCTCTAAAGCCTGTTTGAGCTAAATACTAGAGCTCTCAAAATTACCAATTTTGCAATTTTTTGCAATTTGTCCCAGGTGTCTTCAGCACCCATGGCCAGAGTATAGTTTTCCCCAAATTGATTTTATGATATTTAGAAACGTCAATATCTATGTAATCTCTGCTGCTAATTTGGTTTATGTGGAAAGAGTACTTTCGGAGAAATAACGAACATCGTTGTGCTTGTTTTTCCTGCTTGTCTAAATGGCTGACAGGGAACATAGTAGGACGAGCATTTTCTTCTTGTTTATAAAACCCAAATTATTGTAACGGCGAATTTTATAAACTGGGAGAGTGGTTCTACCATCTGTATGAATTTCATTTGAATTGGTTCACATGCACCCGAGAACCAGACTCGTTTACTTTTACTTTTTGAGAGTGGAACTTTTGCTCAAAACATGGTCCCAAGGCCGACGTCATATAGTGCGGTTACCATGGCAACGATACATCTGCCGATCCAAATATGGTTGTTTTTGTCTATCCCCCAAGGTAACCTACCTACACACAAAAATTGAAGAGGGGCTAAAATTTTTCATTTCCAACTTTGCTTCACTTTCCTGGAGAATTGCTCTTAATTTTCTTGTCTTTTGTTTTGTGCTACTTAGTTTGTTGCACGTTATAAGCCAGTTACTAGCTGCACGTGGCAGTGACCAACTCGAAAGCCTAAGCTCCTTTGGTCACTGCGCACATTTTACCTTTGATGATTTATGTAATTTAATGTTGTCTTTATGTTACTTTTGTGATGTATCGTAATTTCCTTTTGTGATAAACCATTGAAATGGTGCATAAGTTAAAAAAAAATCTGGAAATCTGAAATCAAGAAGAAGCTAGGGACGACGCTGAGTTGTAATGGAGAATATTCATTTTCTCTTCTCTCTTCACGTGATGGCGCGCCATCCGGGAGGCAATTTCGAACACCTTGAAATTTCAGCAAAGGACTGTCTCCTTCTTTTAATGCGCATACGTTTTGCGCATCTCTTGATAGTACGAGAAACTCGGGTTTGTCAAGGAAGATGCCTGCTAGAACAGAGGTATTTTGCTGCGGTTTATGACTATGCGGGAGAAGCAGATCTTTGCAAGGGTTATTGAAATTCAAGAACTTAAACACAGTTCAGTCAAAATTTGAATGATTGTAATCAAACGTCTTCTAAACAGGTCGCTGTATGTAATAGACCCTCACAAGTTTTATAGGCGCACAAGTTAAATTAGGCCGGGACAAGGGGGAGGAGCGGGGAGAGAAAAAGGATTGTGGCTGCACCGAATTAATATGTAAGCAAGGGACACCAAACTTTGTGTATTTTACGGCACTTAATCTGGGAATAATTTGTTGTGGTACCGGTGGGCCAATATTCGTTGAATCTGATGTTACCGCGACCACCAAATCTGAACAAATGTTAACTTCACTTAGGCCAACTTTCGCGTCTTTATCTTCTTTTCGTATTCTTCTATTGGTCTTGAATAACTTTTGGACTTTTTTTTTTGCGACTTTCTGTAGCTTGGGAGGAAAACTAAGATGCCAGCTTTTAGAAAATTATGACGTTATTGCCACGTCTGCTTGCTCTCCGAGTCTCGGATTTTCACTCTGATATCTTCACTACTTTCGAAGTTATGGGGAGAGGCATCGAATTTAGGCTACAATAATCTACAATAGGTCATTTTACAATTGTGTGCTTAGTGACTTGGCCTTGGATTGGAAGCGAGGCTGGGGGTGACCTTGTTTTGATACAAACCTCACTGCTTTTCATATGTAGATCATGCTGTTCTAATGCAAACTGGTTTGCATTTACATATGAAAAACTCCCAGCCTCGCTTCAAATCCAAGGCCAGGTCACTAAACACAGATCTGTAAAATGGCCTATTATAGGTGCGGGAAATTATCGTCAACCATTAATGATACGAGATGTGCAAACCCGCTCAATGGGACTTCATTACTATAAATTTACGTTTCGTCTGAATTCCTCCCGGACAAGAACTCTGAACCTCTTTAATATGTGTTACTTCAAACGAACTCCTTGCCGGGCATAGTACCGTTACTTGCAACCTTGAATATTCCATTTATTATTCCATTCACTATAAATATAAACAATTCACTATTAGCAGTTTAATTAATGTGCACTTCGTATAACGCTCACACCAACAGAGGGCAAAAACGTACAGAACTTCCGGTGAAGATGATCATTTAACGTTCTTTCAAGCAATTATTACTAGTAAATCATTCGGTATCACTCCCTTTTTCTGAAGAGCTTTTTGAACTCGTGTCCTGAAGAATTCTTAGTATTTCACTCAAAGAATTGTTGACGTCATTGATTTGCTTCTGCTGTTCTCCAACAATCGTCTGAATTTGTTTCTGCCTTTCTTCGATGACGTTAATGCTTTGCTGTATGTTCGGGAATTCAGCTGGTGTCGCCTCGTTCATATTTGCACTTGAAATTGCAGCATTTCCGTGAGCATCCCTGACAGTTCCTTCATCGATTCTTCCAGAACACGCCTAAAATATAGCATGAAGCATAGTTAAATGAGGGACTGGTCAGGAAACCTTGCCATGAAACCAATGGTGTTGCAATTTATGTTGGAAGGGCTGCAATCCTGCACAATCATTGTTTTAAGGTTCATACCGCAGTTGAATATCTTTACAAAAAACGTTTCGATTGGTCAGTTGCTCCAATACATTCCAAACTCTATTGCTATTGCTGCCAAAAAGGCAAACAAAACCATACAACAAAGAAGTTTGTCAGGTTTCATAATCGTTGCTTTCAATTGACTATGCATGAGGATAGCTATTAAAATCCTTCTGAATTGTATACCGTGTCCTGCTTCCATATCCTTCTATATTCGATCTTAGTATGGATTCCGACATGTTTGATTTCTAATCAACCAACGCTGACCGCGTGCGTAATGATAAATAAGTGTTGTCTGGTAGGCAACGAATTTTCTTCGGAAAAGGAAGCTTTCCGAACGAGGAACGAAGTATCGAGTGGAATACGTTTCATTCGATCACCTTTCGTAATCTTGCGGGCCCACAGCACTTTGGTCCTCGGTATATGCAAGGAAACATAGGGAAGACCATACCAAAATACGGACGAGGCAAGGTCGAGGGATATAGAAAGGTATTCCCGTCATCATAAAAATCACCTCGAATAAAAAGGCTGATAATTACAGGAGGAAAAAGTTTAAGGGCTTGACTGGAAAATTTATGGTTGAAAATATAACTCAAATTTTGCTTCAAGTAAACACTGTAGGATATGTATCCCTTGCAACGCGCCCCGCAAGCTCTAAGTCCCAGAACTTTCGAAAATGATTAATCTAATTAACGTTCAAGCGGGAGAAACTGGACTTTAATAAACCATGTATGTTTCGAAACCGTTACCTTGGCCAAAACTCTGATGTGTTTATGGCCCATTCCGATGAATGGGTAGAGCTCTAGTGTTCCTCTCTCGTACTTCATCCTGGCCTCACATATCACTGTTTCGTTTAAGGTGAAAACGACTGGAACTTTCCCATCTTCAAATTTAGCAAACTCGACTGTACAACCAATCAAGTCACCATGATACGCCATTTTACCTATCAGACAACGGAAAGTGAAAGTTTTATTGTAGAAGACAGTTAGGGGTCAGAAAAATGCTGCAGGGTGATCCGAAGGAGGTAAACGAGGCTACAAAACGGTGATTTCGTTTTAAAGGATCTTTTTAATCTGCTCTTTCTTCTTATTTGTAGTTCTTTAACCAATTCAAAAAAAATAAAAGAAATTCAGCAAATCCTCTGAATCTTGTGGCAGAAGGCAAACAAACAACGTTGTCTCTTCCATCATTTTGAAAACTGAATTTTAAAACAACGATAAGTAACCATGAATATCTACCCAAAAAGGACCGTGGGTGTTTAAGGTTCAGTTTATGGCTTTTAAAATTGACTGGGGTAATTTAAGAGGCCAGGTTAAGCCATGACATGCACGTGCTATACGGGATGACTGACGGTCGCGTATGACTGCTACAGCAGAAACTGATTAACCATTTATTTATCTTGTTAACTTTAAACGAACTCGGCAAATACTAGCGCTTTCTTACTTACTGCCGCGCTTTTCATTAACACACGGACTCTCGGAAGTTCAAGATTTAGCCGACCGTTACCGGCGCTTTTCACTGCTGTCAATCAGTGCTGCGAACCTCTTAGGAAAAAAGGCGTTTGAATCAATGAGGTCAAAAGGTCACACTCTTAGCTGTGATTGGCTGATTTCAATCCACTTTGAGGGTTTCTGTATTTTGCGGTCAGCGGTTGTCGCCGAATTATGATTGACAGCAGTATAACACGCATGGTTAGTTGGGTTTCGGATGTTATTGACAGGCACATGCGCAGTGAGCAGAACATTTATATAACCACATATTTTAAATCATGTTATTATAACCAAATTAGGTCTTTCTGTGACGGTAACAAAATTAATAACGAATTTACAAGTGGATGCGGTCTATTTCATCTTTACCGTCCATTATCTCCGTGGCTCCTGTCAATCTCTTTTCACTGGCGTTTCGGATGCGGCCATCACAAGCAAAGTAGCCAATAGTATCACACACTTCACCTGCTGATTCGTGCAAGTTGTGCTTAGCCCTTACAAGGCCAACAACCAAATTTCTCTTCTCGCCGCCATCCTTAATTAAAACCTGAAGAGAAAATGATGACGTAGTACGATTAGACTATTAGTTTTTTCTCCAATTCCTCCGTAACGAAGGTCGAGTTTGATCGCTGCGTTCATACTGAAAGGGTGGGTTTATCGCTTAGAATTATTATTAAAAGTTCTCGTGAGGTTCTTTTTTTACATTTTCGCTTTTGACCATGCGAATGTTTGGATTAAAGTAGCGGGGAAGCAGTTGGCGGGGGGGGGGGGGGGGATAAAACTAACGTAACTTGTTGATCAAGTCCTTGACAGACGTGTTTCTTCAAAACTAGTTCATTTTAGTAATTTTTCTTGGTTATCTGTTCCCACCTACCTCAAACCTAGGAGAATCTTCAGAGAAAGGCCTTTTATATTTAGCTCCATGGAATTCGTTTGGCTCAAACTTGCAGGTTTTGCAAAGATCCGAACCAATGTATGTAAGCATCCAACCTTCAATCTGCAATCCCTTGCAATCCCAGGCCTACAATTATCCAACAATTAATTAATTAATTAACATCTGAATTCTGCAGCCTCTCACTGTCGGTAAGAGGAACGACAAACATGGTTATCATCCTTGTCATCATCATCACTATCATCACTATCATCATCATCATCATCATCATCATCATCATCATCATCGTCGTCGTCAACATCTCCATTTCAACACGGTTCATTAGTCAAAAATGCTCTACCATGCATAAATTGCCTTTAAGTAAAAGCAACTGAATAATAAACCCAATGAGAAAGAATATCGTTCAATAGTACCGTATAAATAGTTTTGTCAATTTCTGGAATTTTCGCTGAAGATGCGCAGAAAAGCGTCTTTTACAATTCAAGTTCAGAAGACTCACTCCCTCGAAAGTCCAAAATTTCTCTCTTACTTAACTGTACGTTTGGCTTCCTGTCAAACGCCCATTTTGTTTCTTACTTATGGTCAAAACTGCGCAGTAAGTAAGGTGCCTCTTCGTGCTGCGCATCTCAGGATTGCTCCCAATTAAAACGTATTTTTGCGCGGTTTTATGAGTATGCGAGGTAAAAAAATCCAAAGAGAAAATGAACCATGCATTTTTCAGAGATAATTAAACTTCTGTTTAGAAAAAAAGATCACACATTGTGAAGTATATCTTAATTCTTTCTAGAATTATTGTTACTTACTTGTCTCTGAAAAATGTATGGTTAGCCCAATTTTCATTTTGGATTTTAATAGTCCATGCTACTATCTTCTTTTCCCGCATGATCATAAAGCGCATAAAAATACCTTTGTATTAGAATTTTTACGAGATTCGTTGTATGAGCGGATTGTTTGTGGACTGAACTTAGGATTGCCGGTAACAGCAACAAGCAGATTTATTCGCCAACATAAGAAGTCTTCACAACTCGGATCGCAGATTCTTGTCACACAGACTTTAGCACACAGCTCTGATACGCGGCTTTTAAATTTGAATCAACGCACAGATAATTTAAATAGGTCCGCCACACAGCCATTTGCATAGACTTCTTAACACACTGTTTACACTTCTCTTGAAAGCTCTCTCAAACTACCAAACTCGCTTACTTATATAGTCATGCAACAAGGGTCTTGAAACTTCTAAAAATCTATTTTCAGTAACATTACAACAGCGTATGCTGTTTAAAACCGATCACTTAAACTATGACTCGGCATTCTAAAATGTTCTGGAATGTTCCGTAGAATGTTCCAGAATGTTCGATACTATGCTCTGCAAAGTTCTGGGAAATATAGACAATCTTTTAACATGGATTTAGAGTCCTTGACCTGATCGATGCATAGCTGTATAAATCTTCAGTTTACTTTAACATAAGACGTTTTTCGTTCCAAAACCAAGGTCCCTTGGTTTTTAATTCGCTTAGTCTGTAAGTTCAGTTAGTGTATCTCCTTTGAAGAAAAATCTGAAGAAACTCCTTCTTACTTAACTTGTTCCTTTCCCTCCACCCCCTTCCTCCTCTTCCTTTTCTTTGTCAGCTTTGTCCTTTGCCTTCATTTTTTTGTATACACACCTTTTTCTTTCGTATTATTGTTACGCTGCCTTTGCCGTTCAGTCAAATTAATATTACATTTATTGTTAGTAATTTGGCATGGAAAGCCCAAGTTATATAAACCTCATGGTTTCTTTGGGCTTTCCTGTCGTACTTCAACAAATTTGCGTAAATTAATATTGTATCATAATAAGGTGGCGAAAATAAAATAAAAAAAACTTACGCCAGGTCCAGAAGGTGCCTCTCTTAGGGCGCGTGTGTGACAAGAGAACACGATCATGTCGCTAATGTCTGTAATTTTTTGCTGCAGTCCCAGTACTTGGCCGTCAATAGATTCTTTGAGTCTGGAAATCGCTTGACTGGAGTTCTCCTCCGCATCTTTCGGACCAGAGCAAACCTTGAAAATCAGAATAAGTTTTGAAGACTGTAAATAAGGGATAGTCCAGTGACAATAACAGAATACGACAGGATATGAGAAAGAAAGAGCACTTATTGGTTCCCGTAGTCTATCACCTCATCACATTCAACAAGTAGAGCGGACGAAAAACATATGCTTCTGTTAAAATTTTTGACGATGCCGCAATGAGAAATATAACTTCCGAAAATTAAGAAAAAATAGATAATAATCCCTTTGAAGGCCCGGGATGGTTATATGGACAATGTAAACTACGATACTGATGAAACAGTTGTTGTTCAGTTCAGATCTGTATGCCATTTACGAAGGGAAGGCACGAGTCGAAAATGTCAACTTTCACGGGTTGCTCACTCCATCAGTTACCAACATTACTGTCTACGTAGGCGTCCAAGTAAGTAGCCCAGAAAAGTTGACACCTCCGTCGTGTGACTGACGGTAGTATTCTCGGTTTTCACTGTCACGCCATTGAAAAAAAAAAAACAAAACAATTCCATGAATGAAGTCAAGAAATTGACATGTTATAGAGGATAAATAAATAAGGCATCTGTCCAAGTGTCAGGTCTATGCGGCATTCCGTACTCGAGTTATTTGACAAAATGTTCCACATAAATTTATAGAGCGTATTATGGAGACGCCATGTTTGTGTCCCTCTGAGGGGCACAAACATGGCGGCCAGAAATACGAAAAAACATCTGGAGTTCACTTTTGCCAGAAAAGAGGTTTGTTTGCCCTTGTGAATTTTCGAATGTTTAGATTAATATTTCTCCTCAAACTTAAATTGTTTAGAATGCTGAAAATCACCCGAAGAGTCATTCTTAAGATACGGAAAAGCTCTGCCACGGCCGTCCTCCTTATGTCACGCACGATGGAAACTCGGAAATTGAAACTGTTTTATTTTCAAAAGGAAGCACGATATCGAGCTAAAAAATTGTGAACAGACATATTTTTAGGTAATCTTTCCTTGAATGAAGGTAAAAATTTTGAAGGCCTCCCAGTTTTGAATTCTAGAATTTGGTGACGTCGCGTGAAAACCGAGAATAGAGAATTTTACAAAGGGCAACTGGATTGGTTGACGTTTGTGAAACATACTGTCAAAACGTCAATCAGAACGACAACGTTTGGCCCTTCCTTGATTGAATCTTGTTTTAAGATCGTATTTTTTGAGCAAGCAGATCTTTTGAAATGACACAATTTCAGTCTTTGTCATGTACAGGGTCCTTGGTGAGTTATTTTCAAAGACAATCAACGCTGAGGTGTATTTTGAGAATACTATCCATGAGTGAAAGAAATGTAATGTCATGTTTTAAAGTGCTACTACGATCAAAACTTCATGTCACGTATGAAACAAAAATACGTTCTTTACAGCTTATCCGATGTGGCTGTACCTGTCTTGGTCACTGAAATGAAGTTTGGGCCCCGTAAATTGAAAATATTGAGCCTTGAAAACTGGTGTTTTCGAGTCCGCCATTATGAATTTATGTTCCAGTGAGCCCGCGGTATGAAAGTGATTGGAGTTGCGGTATTTCTATTCAAACCTATTGTGTTTTTGTCGTGACTTAATACTCTCAAGTCGCTGATCGAGCGAGTACTGTAGTTCTCCTTCTGAGAGCTAGTTCCGTCTGAAGAAGAGGCAGCCGAATAAGTTCAGCAGCTAGCGCTTTTGCTACAAGAGAAGGAAGAGCAGACTTTGTTGAGTCGTTCATCTCTCAGGTAAGATATTAGAGATAGAGATTGATATTTAGATGTGTTATTTGCTGTATTAACAAAACAGGCAAGCTTTAAAAGTGTAGTGCCTGAGAATCCTCAACAATTTTTCTTGACTACTAGCCAGTTCATTCCCCGGAGGAAGGCTACCGGAGACTCAGTTGAATTGAAATCGAAGTCAAGTTTAGGTTTTTAGCTTTGCTTTCGAAAGTTTGCCTTGGTGTTAAATTAGAGTGCACAGTTAAGTTTCGGTTCCGAGTAAGCTTACTGTTTTTGCACTTTTTTACCATGGAAAAAGAATATACATTGTAGTGAAAAGCTCTGTACAATGGCTTGAATTTAAGCTGATCGTTCCCTTGTAATTGATGCTAAGTTTCCTCTTGGTTCAATATTTTCTCAGGTGCAAATGTTCAAATTGCTCCCTTGAGCGACTTACCAAGCCTGGAGAGTGCTGGTGCTGCATGGACATCATTGTATCCAGATTTGAATAAGTACAGTAATCAATAAACAAATAAATTTGCAAGGCAACAACAATTTGCAATGATTTGTTTTCTTCCCTTGCACCATCATGAACAATGTAATAGTATTAACAGTCTTTTCCGTGTACATATATTTTTTTTTTAAGGTGGCTCACATCAGGTTAAACACCACTCAACTGGATGCTTTAACGCACTGAAGAAATGACTAGCTTTATAAATGAAAATTTATTAACATGCTTTCTGGTAACAAGCATCCACCTAGGCAAATGAGGGGAGGAAAAGTAGGAATGTTGCAAATATACATTGAAAACAATATTCTTGGGAGTTAAAGTTTGTGATTCAGGTATTAATTGAAATTTTTTTGCTTATTGTAATGAAGGGTCAAATCAACCTAACAACAAACATCCTTTGTCCTACATGTCTAAGGGCAAACCCCCAAGCAAGTGTTGATGAGTTTGATACACTGTTGCTGTGGTAACAGTTCTTGTTACTTTCACTTTTGGTGCAGTGAGAGATGGGCAAATGCACGCTACCAAAATGAAGTAAAGTTGAGACTGTTGTGAGCCACCTTTGATTTTTTTCTCAAGGTTGTTCTTCTTGATCAGTGTTTATTCTTAGAAAATGTAGATTCAATTTCATTTGTACAACAACAAATTTATTGGTGAAACAAGATTCTGGCACTCTTTTTCAAATGAACATAAAAATAAAATTATTAATGTACTGCAGACAATGAACCATAAACCTTATTCCAAAATGGCTACCATATTAATATTGTTTATATTCAAATTAGTATTTATTTAAAACCACACCAAAAGAGAAAACATTTGAGTTCTGGTTGCCATACATGGCTCAGGAATGTCTGCGCTTCAGCTCCCTATTAGTAGGGAGCAGGGGGTGGGGAGGGGGGGAGGTGGAGTGTCATGAAAGAATAAGCAGTGAAAACAGAGGGTCACATAAATTTATGCTCTTGCAATCATAATTTATAGTATGACAGGGAGAGCGAGTTATATACAAAAGACAAAATAAAATTTGTTAATTTAAGTCATTACTTAACAAAAGCAAGACAAGTATTAAGTATTAAAATATTAATGTAAAGGAAATGTGTAGCATAATGGAGTTATATGATGCCAATGGGCTCTATAGATGATTTGAATTATGTTGGGGCAAAATGGTTCCAGTAAGTAACTTACATTTTGCCTCCATTCTTGTTTTCTTTTTCTGGTATTTGAGCTACATTGTATTACCTGTTCAGGGGGAGGGTCATGAAATTTCATTTGCATCGCTATGGAGGGTCACATCATTTTCATTGCTCAATTTAAAATCTCCACCTCACTCCCCCCTCCCCCTCCCCACTAATTTCTGACCATTCCCTAAAACAGAAGCCTATGTAATGGAAAGAGTTACAAAGAGGAGGCATGATGAATGAAGAGAAAACAGTTCTTTTATTGATTCTGTTTGTCAACTGGTGGTTGATGACAAAAGATCAAGAAAAGCCCTTGAGAAAGGTCAGTGCTCTTCAACTGCTAGTCTAAGGAGGAGCACTGGCCTTTTCTTGGCTGTCCACATTTTTCACGTGTTGTGCTCTGCAAGGCTTGTTTTGGCCTGTATTAAGAGCTGGGTTTTGACGTTGTTGCAACTCAGCGTCTGAAAAATAAATCAAAATTCAAAATACATTACCAATTGAATCTAATTGATAAGAAACAACTGAATGTGAGGTTTTCTTAAAACCTTTCTTAAACCAAAAATTCAAACTATTTCTTCAAGAAAACCACTTTAAAGAAAGAAGGAACCCTTTTGTTAACGCCAAAGACCACCTTATCGAAAGCTGAGTGAAAATGGATAAAGTGGTTTTCTTCGCGTTTGTTTGCACAGTTTTTGCCACAAGCTTTTGCACAAGCAAAGTAAACACAAGCTTACTCTTATCGCACTGAGATGTTTTGGAAATGCTTCGGAGGGAAAAGCTAGTTCCGGGAGCTAGTTGCACTTACATTATTTACTCGTTCAATCAAAGTTTAGTACGTTAGAAACGCAATATAAAATGTGTATAAAAAATTGTGACTGCTATTTGTATGGGTGCTGAACAAGGTATCAAGGAATCACCAGAGATAAAAAACAATATTCACACATTTCGCCACTTTACATAAGCTTACCTTTTGCCGCTCCTTCCCCTTCGGAGATTTTTTTCAGCTTCACGATCTCCTGATCGCTTACCCTTTTCAAAAGATCAGGTTTAATTTGTGTTCACTGACTTGGGTGGAATGCCCGAGTGTCCCTCGAACTAAACCGAGAAAATAGCAAAACGTGCAAGACAACAAACTGGACCCACACATCTCTCGTTCTGTCGGCCGGACTCGCATGCAGCGCAATTCCTGCCGCTCGATTAGAGCAGTTGTTATACCACTGAACAACACAGCGACTTCCCACCATTGAAAGAACGAAACATTTTTCGAAAACGTGTTCGAAACCGTATGAGAAGTTAGCCTCGTAGGGCTCGCCTGGGCTTCGAGTTGAGAGTCTGACGTCACTTGTTTTTCCCGGGTGACCCGGCCTCTGTTGTCATTGGACACCATCTGCCTTTGGTAACCAGGCCGCAGGAACATGGCGGTTCAATGGCGGATGAAAATTCGTGGAGTTTGAGCGCAAAAAAAACGCTCTTTCCTTCATCTTATGAGGATATAACTTGGAGATCATGTACTTTAGGACATAAACTACCAATCAACCGCAAATAAAAGGTATTCGAAAATTTGATCGTAGTAGCACTTTAAGCCTGCTGATTACTTATCGAATGTAAATTTGTTCGCATTTGGCCTAAAATAAAAAGCTATCGTACCTTTCCCAAAGCACTCAACAAGACCCGGACATACGAAAAGGGCATGCAAACAGACTTCAGAATAGCACTGGCCACACACGTTTCCTCTTCTTCGTTAGTTTTAGCAGGTCTAAATCTATGCTCTACCACCTGCCTTGCGTAGCAAGCTGTTTGCTCAGGGCTGGCAAACAACTATACTATGTCACAGACGAGCAAGTAAGTGACTGGAACACACTCCACGCCTCGAATAAAATTATTTGAATTGAGAAAACTCATCAAAATGATAATTGCTACTAATTTTTGTGTCTACGGCTTCTAGAGAAGCGTAGACACTATGTCATCGGGTTGAGTGAAAGAGTGAAAGAGTGAAAGAGTGTAAGAGTGTAAATGCCACAGGAATCCCAAATGGAATCCTATCGAATCCTCGACTGACCGAGATCTAAGCGATTGTATTTGCGGATCAGGACAATGGCGACAATACGGTAAATGATGTTTTCCGATGTTGATTTGCTTTTTACAAATAGTTTAAGTGATGATTTGAACCAGAATTCTGTAACTTCTGTAATTTTCATCGCAAACGTGCCCCAATTTACTGCGAGTGATCGCTTTGAACAAACACGGAGTGTCTTCAAATTTTACATGCGTGTTTGCACGCACGCAAAAAAATAAACTGAAAGTTTTGGCCTCTAATAGCAAATGCATCGTTTATTTCAATAAAATGTTTTGTTGGAAAAGCTTTTTGTTGATTTTTGTGTCTTTGTCAATTCATATATGCGTTTGAAAAGCGACAAATGCGTAATCAAGGTTGAAATTTGATATGCCAAAGGTCTTCACCAATATGCCGTGAATTTTAGATATTTTTGCGTTCAAGTGTGTTTTTCGGCAAATGATTAATAGTAACGATATTATTTTACGTCAGAAAACATTTGTTTAATCATTCCAGTTTAATATGCAGTTAATTTTGGAAGCCAACGATATTTATTTACCTACTGCGCATTTTGAACCGCTGCAGGAAAAAGTTAATTATGCGAAAACTATGGAAATACGACAGGAGTCAAAGGGTTAAAGAATGCTACTTGCCATTCATAAGTTCAGTATAGATTAATTTATTTAATAGTTTCCGTTGCATTTTATGCCCACGTTTCAGGTTAGAACTTTGCTTTCAGTACTTTATGTTTAGAACTTTGCTGCATTGCTTTCAGTACAAAGTTGTGGTTCACGTTGTAAGATTATATAATACATTGTTTATGTTAGAAAAAAGTTACAGTTCTCTTCTTACAAAATGTTTGTGGTAAACGATACCAGCTTAATCTCAATCTCACCAGTATTCTGTGCAATATTTTTACAACCATTTTTTTTTATCTCTATCCTATTTCCACTCCTCCCTCTTCGTTTACATTTCAGTCTTATTTCCCTTTTCTTCAATTCTTTTATATCACATTTCTATACCATAACTGCAGTAGACACATGCAGTCTGAGACTGCCTATTTTCTTTGTTGGAGAAGTAATCTCAAAAATTCGTGCTTCGGGTTTCATCAGGTTTCCAAACGCTCGAAAACAATAAAAACCACTCGGCCTACGGCCTCGTGCTTTATCAAATGTTTTCTCGCGTTTGGAAACCTGATGAAACCCTCGCACTCGTTTTCGAGTATTCAAAACATAGTATTGCACCTCTGTCACATATACCACCCATGGACATTCAAATTCCAGCAGTATGCAGATAGTTTGTCACATCAACCTTCCCACGTCTTCTGTTCCCAGTCTTCTGTAACTCAGTGGCAGGGCACCCGAACTAATGATCGGAAGGTCAAAAGTTCGACTCCTGTTAACTTGTCAACGATTTTTGCTTGTGCTGGAATAAAAGATTTTGCAAACAAAACTGTTTTACAACTCTTACCTTGGCTAAAACTCGGATGCCTTTATGTCCCATTCCAATGAAAGGATAAAGTTCCTTTTTCCCCTTTTCATATTCCATTGATGCCTTGTATATCAGTGCCCCATTCAAGGTAAAAATAATCGGAACTCTACCATTCGACGCTCTTCTGTACTCGACTAAGCATACAATCGAATCTCCTCGATATGCCATTTTACCTACGTAGATAGAAAAGGAGGACAATAATGTGAACAGCTACCATTTCAATTATTATTATTATTAATATAATTGGATTGGAGACCCATGAGCCGTGAAGAATTGACACGGTTTGAACATCTTGCTGGATTTGTGTGATAATGAGCTGTAATGTATAAATTTGTTTCGTGCTCTAAACTGTACCGGCACAAACTGAAATGGCAACGTACACTGACTCCAAGCAAGTTTAAAACTGAGGAAGCATTGCGCCGTTATAGTTAAGAACCGTGGCTGGAAGTATTTGTGCTGGCTAAGAAAGAGCTTGACAACCTCAGTTTCACAAACATTTTTAACTAGATGAGGAACAATGTGACACAATGATACTTTCAACCGTCATTGGTACTCTACAATACCTTCCACTGGCATGACACTTTTACCGTCTTTCATGACACTTTTGCCATTTTTCATGTCACTTTTGCAAGCACTCAGCAGGCGGCCATCACAAGTGTTATAGCCGATTGTATCAATACTTTGACCTGCTGATCTATGGGGCCTGTGGTTGGCTCGTACAACTCCAACAACTAACTCTCTCTTCCCTCCGTCTTCCTGTATCAAAACCTGGACACGTCAATTATACAATAATTAGATAATAGGAAATTTTTTCATTGAGCATCAATAGGAACTCGCGTTTACTTTGGTTTAGTCTCCCTCGCAGCCGTTTTTAGTTTCGTCACGCTGTGTCGTCACGTTGCGTGACGACACTATAAACGGCTGCGAGGGAGACTAACATGGCCAACAAAAAGTAATTTAATAATAGTGGGTCCATGATTCCCCGCGGCTGATAGTGGTGGATGTGTCGATAGAAGCATGGGACTTATCGAGATAACGTTTGACAACATTGTCTACAATGTTTTTTCGAACACGGTTCAATGTAAAATCAGCGGTTTTACAAAAATGTTGACATTAAGTTGGTTTTTCCCCTATAAATTAAGGAACCTGTTCAGTTTGAAAGATAGCATACCCGCGTCATTGCGGTCTCGTGTATTTGATACGTTTTCTTGCGCAGGCTGTGGTGCCTGTTATGTCGGCGAGACTAACCGGCATCTCGCTACACGCGTGCGAATCCGGGAACACCTTTTCACTGACCAGAATTTCCACATTTTACGTCATCTCAAAAGCTAAGAAAATTGCCGAGCTTCATATTCTGAAAATTGTTTTTCCATCTTGGACGCCGCCTCCACCCACTTCCTGCTCAAAATAAAGGAGGCGCTGCATTTTCATTCGAGAAAACCGTCACACAATAGACGACGCCGGTTTCATGCATTGGCCTCGAATTTGTATTGGTCATGTGATTCCACCGTTTGCGTCTGTTGTGATTGGCCAGAGTAATTACTTTGGTTTTGATTTTACGACACTCAATTGACAACCGCTCCGCTAATTATGGAATGTCAGTTCAAATAGTAGTATGTTCTATTTGTGTGAACACAATCTTAAATAAGAATTAAATTAGAAATAGGACTCTTTTGTGGCGAAATCGAATTGACAATCGAAAGGTCGTATAGACTTCGTTTTTAGCGTTTTTTGAACACACTACTTTAAAGTAGGCTTTCGTCAAGTTTGTTACGATATTTTTTCATATTTCGTGCAATCTGTCATTATAATGTCTTAGATTTCTAGTGATTAAATGAAAGACTTTAGCCGTGTAATCTTATAGTATTATAATTACCATTATAATTTAGAGAGCGTGAATTGGTGTGTTATTTTAAGGTTAAGTTACAACAATTCTTTTTGTTTAAATATGATTTTTTTTCTCGTTCGTTAGACTGTTACAAAAAAAATTTAACTCTCTGAAGCTCCAAAACATTGCAATCTGATAGTTGAATATTGTCAACCAAGATGCCCTAGTCAATCAAGAACCTTCTCTTAGCTTGATCAATTTGATCTTACCTCAAGTTTAGGAAAGCTTTCAGAGAAAGGCTGTTGATATGTCGCACCATGATGCAAATCTTGTCCTTCAAACGCACAGGCTTTGCAAAGGTCTCGACCAACATATGTTAGCAAGCAGCCCTCAATCTGAATCCCAAGACTGCACCAAGACTGAAAAATTACATGAAGTCCATAAAGTCAGGTCAGTTCTTCGAGGTGGATAACCATTTTTTAAAGTAATTATTCATATTTATACTCCCAAATCTGCCGTTCCAGGGTCGGGATGAGGGAAGGGGTATCAATGGAAGAAAGCTGTTGAAATTCTTTGAACTCGAGATAAGGAAGCTGTAAAGGTAACGAGGCTTAGGGGAATAAAACAACAGAAATTACATTGAGGCTCAGAGATGAATTTAATTAATTTGGTTTTATTCCTCTACGCTTCGTACCCAAGCTATAATTTTAATATATCGAAATTGGTCTATTCACCAGTTCCCCTGAGAATGGCAGCTTAAAAAAATATTTTCAATTGTTGACCTAATGATGGCATGAAAGGATGAAAAGCCTGAAAAACTGCCAACAGCAACAAACTTTATCAACCATAGATAGTTTTTAAGTAAGTAAATGAGTAAGTAAGTAAGTAAGTAAGTAAGTAAGTAAGTAAGTAAGTAAGTAAGTAGGTGAGTAAGTAAGTAAGTAAGCAAGTAAGTAAGTAAGTCAGTTAGTAAGTAAGTGAGTGAGTAGGTTAAAGTACGTAAGTTATTTTTTTAAGTGGAACTCCACTCAGCTTAAAGCTACTTTACAGGACGCCCACTATAAAAAGCATTTACTATGTAAAAAAAAGCTTTCGTGAAAGTAAATAATTATTTAATTGTAAAACAGCGTTTTTATCCAAAAGGAGCTATGTGCAGAAAATTAATAGTCTTTAATACAAAAGTGTTTCATTTTCTTTTTAAACAAAAGACATTTTAAACAAGCCGTCATACATGTTAACAAACATCTTTTTACTTGTCGTTTTTCAAGCAAAGGGCCAACATGCGGTTTCTAAAAATATTACTCCTCATCAATGCATGAAGCTTTTTCCTGTGCCACGAGTTGGCGCAGTATTGCTGCAACACTGACGTTATGATCACAGCCTGCAAGCAGAGATCCCTTCGATCTTGCTACATTTTTCTAGGAAGATCAGAGGGATCTCTTCTTACAGGGTAACGTTATGACTGTTGAATGATATGTGCACAAAAAGGGCTAATCTGACGTGCGCAATTTCTAACATAAAGTTTTATTATGATCTCGGTACTCAGCTGAGAGAAAGCATCAATCGGAAGTAATTTTAGGAATGAACTGAAGGCATTCATGTAGGATTAACTCAAAGTGGGGCTTTCAAATCTCCTACCTAGTAATGGATATTTATTGTGTAATAGCGGAGATCCACGCACCGGAGGCGCGGGCGCGGAGCCCCATAGCTAAGAAAATATGGGAAACCCATAAATGCGAAAAATTTTGGTTTGGTTATGACGTCACTTCTGTCCATCCGACCGTCCGACCGTCCGTACGCAATCCCACAATGCTAACGCGCCCTTGTTTGTTTGGCGGGAAGATAGTTTGGCAAGATGCGTTTACAACAGAAATGCTAAAGAACCAAAAAACACAAAGACAATTTATACGTATTTGTTGGATACGTTGACAAACGTGGAAAGAAGAGAAAGAGAGAAAAAGAAAAAAAAACGGAGACGATTAAAGCAAAGTTAACGTGGAAGAGAGCGACGGATAGCAGGTTAGAGCAGGCCGACCGGAAGAGAAAAGTAAGCTTAAGTTTAAAGAAGCCTCACATTTGCCTATATCACCCGTTCGTGATCAGTTATGGTAACTTTTAGAACTCTAAAATAGCTTTACATAGACACTTTAATCGCTTTCGATACCAGCAATATTCGAGGAGAAGTTAATTTTGAAAAATTTGTTTCGTTTTAAGCTTATAAATGTGTTTGTAAACAAACACAAGTTTCAAAGCTCTGAAATAATTCTACCAAACACCAAAGAGTACGTTTCGGTATTCACCTTTTCTTAACGTTTACTTAGAGACTAGAATTATTACTAATTAGGAGCAGAATTGACACAGTTTTTAATATCCAATAATTTTTCCCCGGGAGCTCTTGCAAAAAAAAATACCATGTTTACGTGATTACGACGGCCGTTTCAACCGATCATTTGTAAACCAAAAAGGTTGCTTCCCGGAAAAAAAATCGATAATTTTCCTTCATGTTACGTGTTTCAAGCTTTACACAGAATCGTTTATTAAATTTTCGATACCATCGATATTCGTGTAGAAATTAATTTTTGAACATTTTGTTTCGTGGCCGTGTTTTTTTTCATTCGCGCCTAACGGCATTCATGTGTTTGTAAACACACATAAGTTTTAAAGCTCTGAAATAATTCTACCGAACACCAAAGACTATTTTCCCGTATTCTCCATTTGTTAACGTTTATTTAGAGACTAGAATTATTACTATAGGACCAGAATTGACACAGTTTTGGATTTCCAAACATTTTTCCCCGGTTACTCTCGCAGAAAATGTCATGTTTACGTGATTCCGACGGCCGTTTACAGATCATTTGTAAACGAAAATGCTTTCTTCCAGGCAACAAGCGATAATTTTATTTATGTTACGTGTTTCAAGCTTTACGCAGATGCTTTTATCGTTTATTAAATTCTCGATACCATCGATATTCGTTTAGAAATTAAATTTTGTACAATATTGTTTCGTGGCCGTGTTTTTTTCATTCGCACCACACGGCTCTCATGCGTTTGTTAACAGACACAAGTTTAAAAGCTCTGAAATAATTCTACCATACACCAAAGACTATTTTCCAGTATTTTCAATTTGTTGACGAGACTAGAATTATTACTATAGGAGCAGAATTGACACTGTTTTGAATTTCCAAACATTTTCCCCCGGGCCGGTAACTTGCTCTTACACAAAAGAATATTATCATGACGTGTAATTCGCCAAAAGACTATTTTCCCGTATTCTCCATTTGTTAACGTTTATTTAGAGACTAGAATTATTACTATAGGACCAGAATTGACACAGTTTTAGATTTCCAAACATTTTTCCCCGGTTGCTCTCGCAGAAAATGTCATGTTTACGTGATTCCGACGGCCGTTTACAGATCATTTGTAAACGAAAATGCTTTCTTCCAGGCAATAATCGATAATTTTTCTTTACGTTACGTGTTTCAAGCTTCACACAGATACATTAAACGTTTTAAGAGCGGCTGCCTGTAAGAATCGAGCACTGCATTTCAGCGACCACTCGGTCGAATTTCTGATATTTCGCCTGAAGATACCCTTGAATTAACTATTTTCGAAAATCATATTTTAAAGTTCCAAGGTACTTTATTTTTTGAGAAAATTGCGAGAGTTTGAAATGCGGCCTAGGTGCGGTCACGGGCCGATGACAACCGAGAAAATTTAGGTCAAAGGACGAAGCACCGTTCACGGTGTAAAATAACCCAATGAACTTGAAACTTACACAAACCTAGACCAGCCATCTCACAAGAAAATTAATACCATAAACATTCCAAACTCGCTGGCTGCTTTCTAAAGCATGCAGATTTGTGTACGCTACTCAAAATGGCCTCGAAACTAATGCCTATTTTCATTAAAATAAAAGTGTTTCTGGTATGTCATTTTCTCTAAATTAAATCTCATATCTCGAGAGACGAAGAAAAGAACTTTATTTGTTCCAAGTTTCAAGCTCTGATTCAAACTCTTTCCCACTCAAGGAAGATCGAATATGCGTGCGATACTTGCGGCTCGCGGATTTTTTAATGCAAATTCCAAATTATATCTTGTCTCTGAATAATCGCTTCAAACCTTTTTAACACCAATTTGCAGCAATGGAATCCATAAATCGTGCAGTTTAATTGCCTCTTCTTCTAGACTACGAAAACTACAAACAAGTGTTCTTGGAAATGGATGCGGATGGCCAGTAAGAAAATTGATTTCACCCGACTTTCTCCAGTTTTCGCGGACTCCCTTGGTAAAGCCTGTAATATGTACGCTGCTCCAGAGGAAAGTAAGTAAGGTAACGTACATGTTAGCATTTTTTGAGCAAAAACACTAAAATGCTCATTATGGTGCCCTTTTAATTAGACCACTGAGGCGAACTAAAATAAGCGGGATAGTTTCCATTTGGTTATGTTGCTAATGTCTGAGGTGAACATGTCTTTACCTTATTATTATTATTATTATTATTATTATTATTATTATTATTATTATTATTATTATTATTATAATTATAATTATTATTATTATTATTATTATTATTATTATTATTATTATTATTATTATTATTATTACTTTCGTTAACTCTTTGGCTTTAAAGAAGAACAAAATAATTTCAATCCTTGTGTATACTTACATCTGGCCCAACAGGAGCCACTTTAGTGCTCTGAGATTGATCGTAAAATACTTTCCTGGCAATTTGGTTGCACATCTCCCTATTTCTGCGCGTTTCTATTAACATGTGGCTGATGTCTGAAAGTCATAAAAAATGATTAGTGCTACTTGATCACAATACAACTAAATGACTTAAAGTTGATCTTTTAAGAGCTCTGACGTTTTGTTACCCGAGGCATGAATCTCTTGCCAGTCAATTTAAATCCCCCTCCCCCCTCCATTCCCTCGGACCAGCATATAGTGACGCACGAAAAGGAGTCATGCAATTTAAAAAAGCTACAAGTAGGATTGTAATATTATCTTACGTTGTTATTTACTGTATTAGCCTCGACATGTTTTACAACGGGAAATACGAGGACATATATGTCGTTAATGAATATTACAAGTAGAAGTGGAATATCAGGTTAGTATATTTTCTTATTTACTAGATTAGCCTCACAATAAGGCGAGGTGACCATAACTGTGAACATTACGGAAGTTTTGTATGCTGCATCTGTGTGGAAAGAGACCCTTACTGAAAGTAATAGTCAATAAGTTACGTTTGGTACCTGTTAAGGGGAAGGAGGATCCATATGTCGCAAAATACGCTGATTTCAGCTTATCAAGCACACGATCCAACTAGAAAGTAAACAAATAAAACAAAGAAGGGTTAAAGAAAATGTTTGCTTGGTTTGCCCGAAGATCTTGCTGCACTAGTGGTTGTGGTCACACTGCAGGGTTAAAGCGTAGTTTCGCCCCTAGAAATATGAACGGTTAAGGGGAGAATCAAGATTGACTTTTGTTTCGATCACACTGCGATTTCATTTACAGTCAACTGCCAAACATGATTTTTTCAAGTCAAAAACGCTTCGATTTCTCTGTTAAGCCGGTTTATTTTACTTTTCCTCCATTAACTTTCTACAGTGATTGCTCCCCGCGATTAATGCTACAGTAAAATTAGGTCAGGGCTCTTGGATAAACTTTTTACTAAAAGCTAGATCATTGGATAATGTAACTGCAGAGTTTTGATTATCAGCCATAATTACTATGGTGGAGAAATATCGGCCATTTAATCGTCATGTGGTCGTTCTTGCAAAATCAAATCAGCAACATCTAGCAATATTTCTCGGTTGTTTTCAATAAGACGATTATTCCAATCGCACTTGTTGGATTTGGGATAATTATAGCCCGCTAGGTGCTAGGCAACTCTTTGGCTATCTATCCTCTCATATCCAACTCCCGTTAATGGAGCAACTGTTAAATGGGCAGATCAGATTTTTTTACCTTTTGTTGACTTGCAATCTCCTGTTCAGATGTACTATCGGTTTCAGTTGTTAAACGGTATGTATCTCGACGTCCGCATCTGAAGCGACAGGCTTTGAAGAATCGAAGCAATAGCATAGCACACTTGAAAAACAAGTTCCACGGCACGGGAATTGGATCGTATTTGCTGTACGTTCTTATCATAATAGCTTTTCTCAGTGACCACTCTCTCAGGGAGTTGTTCTTTAAAAGATAAAACATCCCAACACTATTATACTGGCACTAATTGCAGTATAAAACCTAACACTACTCACAATATAATACAAACATTACTTACAACATGACTCCTGCATGATAGACAATGTGATACTTACACAATCTTTATACAGGGAGCCCAAATCACGGAAGTGATATTCAGTGGGGCCAAGTAGGTTGAAAAAGAAAAAAGAAAACAAGCTACATGATGCTTTAAAAACTTATGGAACTTTATACTCAATGCAACTTTTTGGCCAAAGAACACCAGCTTGGTCACAATCACGTTCAGTTGTTTTGAATAAGCTGGCTGGGTTTTGAGCGTAGGTAAACGACAGCTATGGGTGAGATGAGATAATTCATTGACTTGACAGGACCATAGTTGTTTTTATAACACATTGCATTGGCTGGTAGATTTTAATTTTTTTAATACCTCTACTCGCTCGTAGGTGCTTGAAAGAACTGCAATCATCATATTGACCAGAAGGATCAGCGCTGATAGAATGAATACAGCGTACATTATTTCTACAATGTAGTCCGACGGAGAATCGCCGAAGGAAAAAGGCTCCAAATCTGGCATACCAAGAATTGTCCAAGTTAAGTGTTGGACAATTTTAATCCAACTAAAAATTAAAAAAGAAAAAAAGAAAAACAAGCTAAGGTTTTTTGTAGAATACCACCATATTTACAAAAGAATATTTGTGGCAGTAGACAAATTCCCGATTTTCAATACTGCAGGCAATGGCGTCACAAATGACGGCAAAAGTCAAATATTCGTGTGCATTTTCCTGGTCAGAATTTAAAAAAAAAGGTCATCGTAAATAATTTTTCTCCCACCTAACAAGTTGTCCAAACAACAATCGAGTGTGTTGAAAGTCAAAATTAAAATGAGGTGTTGTAGTGCAGCCATTATTTCTGGTTAATAATGCAAAGACAAAAACATGGAACTTAAACAAATGGAACGTCTTACCAAGAGAAACCATTTCCGCTACAAATCCTTGAAAGAAAAAAAACAGCAAAAATTATAACGTATTTATGAGATTGGTGGTTTCTTTTAGCTAAAAAGAATTAAGCAATTAAGACAGTGGACATTTTTTAGGCATAGCTGCTCAGGATCATTTAGAGGTAGATGGATGGACGGAGGAAAAGACGTCCAGATAGATTTATAACTAAGATAAGGCTTACAGAAAATAAAACGAACCCTTTTGCTCGTGAAACTCTTTCGTCGGCACCAGCAAAAGAATATTCAGCAACTAATACTTTTGCCATTGCCAAAGAGGATGCCAATATCGCCACAACAAATTGAACAAATATTACTGCCACATCTTCAACAATGCGGACAAGCGCTATATGGGTAGTACCAGTCTCCTTGCTTGCTTCCAGAAGATTACCGAACACCCTCAAAGTCAAGATGCCAGCGTTGAGGGCATAGAGATATTGGGCAATCACCAGCAAACGATTCCCAATCACGGTGGTATAGATTGCCCAAGTGATCACGCGTAGTATAAAGGTGACAAGGTAGACATTGAGATTGACCAAGTCCATCAGATTCCAGCGATCGCTGTCATAACAAAACATAGAATCAGTAGAATGTTTAAGTTTTGTTAAGTACACAGAAACTAGTGTAAATTTTCTTTGGAAACTAGTGTAATATATGTGTGTATTTCGGACAAATCGATACAAAAACTGAATATAGTTTGCTCTTCTCAGGAGAGATAACTTATTATTTTCTGCTTGGTGTTCTGAGACCAACTTGATGTCAGAGAAAAGTTAAATTAAAATGTTTCAATCGTTTTGACGAAACACGCAGGAATCTCCGTGACAGTGCCCCTTCGAGTCTAGTCTCCATGTTATCGCAAAAACATTTCGCTCCAGCTCTGAAAAAGGTCCGCAGCGATCAATCAGGTAACAAACCTGATATACGATTTCAACTACACTACACAGCAGACCATGCACAATTCATTAGGTTTCGTTTGCTCAACTTTGTTTTAAGTCTGAATGTTTCAGTACTTGTCGCCAAACATATCATCGCGCAGTTGGCCAGTTCCCTCTAGTTCAGTTTGGGGGGAATGTTTTTACTTTTTTTACGACCGGAAGACACCAGCTAAATCTTAAATTGCGAAGTTTCTGTATTATTATTAAAACCCCTATTCAGTTTATCGTACGGTAACATTACTTTACTTGAAAGTGACCGTGATATCGTGCGATTTCAGGTCAGTTACTTGATATCGTTGGATATCAGGACAGTAGACTAGGCTTGTGATTGGCTAATTTCGAATTTAAGTACGGAAAAAGACGTAATAAAGTTGAAATATAAAAAAAATAAGATAAGTCCCTTTAAAGCAGTTGCACACTGGGTAAGGTTTTTGTCTCTGTGGAAAAGGGGAGCGAAAACCGTTACTCTCAGTGGTCAGAACGCGGTCCGGCTTCTTATTTTTTGGAGATGAACTCACCTCAGGTAAGCAGTTAGCATTTGCAATGCTATCGACTTTATCGACTTGAACCTGGAACTTTCTCGTGTCGTTGATCCGTTCTGCGTTTTACATGACGTCTCTTTCGGCAAATTTTTGAGACACTGATCGAGCTCTACAGCAAAGCGGCCAATAAAGAAGACAAGAATGGCTACTTCCGTCACAGAGAATTTGACGACTGATTGTGATAGGCAAATGATAAAATGAAGGCCCAGCAAAAGGAAATAACTCAGCGTGTCCCTTGCAAATATGAAGTATGGCGTGGTGAAGTAATCATGGTAAAGGTCTGTAAAGAAATTAAAATAAAAATGCAGTTGACAAATTTTATCTCGGCAAATGGCATTAAATAAAAATAAACAAGAAAACCTTAATTTATGCCGCACTCTACGCCGCATAGATGTTTTAGCAAGATAGAGCTTATCGAACAGTTTGGGGCCATGGTCTATGAACCTGATGTCGACTTGTAAAAATTCGAGTTATTAGTAATTTTGTTATTTTCCTGAGAACATTTTTTACAGGAATGTAAGTGCCTGATCAAACTCAGTATTTCGGATAACATGAATCCGATGTTGACTAAGCTTATAAGACTTCAAATTACTAAGGATGCAATTTTTTCTTTGTGGAGAAAAACTTCTCTAGGGACCTTTTATGGCAAAAGTGACAGTTATTAAACCACCCAAAATTTGTAAATTTGCATAAAGCAAGCAAAATGAAACGTTCAACGTAATATTTCGATGCATCCGCAATCAAAATACCCAACGAAAGCTTGTTCACGCAAAGACTTCAATGAATAATCCTATACGTTTTTCCAAGTTTTATGAAACAACGAATATGGTCATTTAACACTTAATAAGGAATGAATAAATAATAATAGAAAAAAACACGAACTTACCGTAAAGACTGGCGCCATAAACCTCTGAAACAAAAGAAACACAACAACTGAACATTACTTGTTTGCTGCGGCTTTGACTTTGAACCAATAAACCAACTACAACGTATTACTACTTTCATTCGTAGACAAAATTAAAAAATAAGGATTTTCTCTCAAATAGAAAGGATTATTTGTTATTTTCTGACCGAACTGACTCTCTACACTTTTCGCTAAGACTTTTGCATTTACTACGACGCCCTAAAAGATATGGTTAATAGGCCATTTTCATCATGGGGTCATTTACTACAACTGCCAGAATCCTTCAGTTTGTTGTTTTCTCTCGCAATAAGAAGGAGAAGAATGGGGGAGCCACTTTTCCTCTCTTGCGGCTAGTAGCTGAATTGCGGAGGAACCAGAGGATAAGATCGGACGTCAGCATATAAAGGGCGCCCCTGGCTGACGCCTCAGTCCCCATCCACCCAGACCAATGACGGCTCTATAATCAGATAGACCATGACACCGGGAACTCCACGCCCTATACTCTTTTCGAACAGTGCCAAGGATTCTTTAACGTCCCACAGGAACAAGTGTTGTGAGACGGGACCTACGGTTTATCGTCCTTATCCGAGAAGACTAGGAAGTTTTGCAGATGTCATTACAAAGGTAGCACTTTCACCTCAGTTATTTAAAGACCCTGAGTGTTGGTCCGGCTGGGGTATGAACCCACGACCTCCCGCACGGTAGTCCGGTACTCCTAGCAACTGACCTAACCGGTCGGCGGTTTAGGGATAGTTTTTGATCTAAACCCCACTGGGATTACAAAATATAAAATAGGAAAGGGTAAACAAAGAGGATTCTTGCAGTTGTGAAAATCGTCTATTCATGGCCGGGTTATGGCGCTGCTGTGACACCTGCGATGTCTTTCAACATGACGCCCAAGATTCTTGGATGGAATTTGTGCTGGAAGTTTTCGCGCTGGATTTGCTTTAAAAATTGCCGCCTTTGTGTTACTTTTAAAATTTGACAGAAAGCAAATGTACAAAACGCTGTTACACAAAAGTTGCCGGAGGTCATATTCTTCGTAGCCCTAGCAATCGCATCTCACCAAACAATGCCAAAATTTGTGTAAGGAATAAAGAGAGCTACTGAAAGTGACAATCGCTCCCTTCTTCCCCGGCCAGATGGGCTAACTGAAAAAAAAAAAATAATAATAACAATAATAATAAGGCGTCAAGGCTTCCTGAAAAAATAAAGCCCGACTAACCGCGACTGAGTTCTCCAATGACAAGCTCTAACGGTGATCCTTGATAATAAGCAGATTGTTTTCACTTTTCTTGCATAGCATTTATCTGTGGTAGTATTGCTCAGTAGGGTCCAATGCGTTCCATGACCATTTGAGCGCTTCGACAAGCTAGGTTACACGACTGCTTAGCACACAGCAGGGGCCTTCAGTTTTGGCTATGAGTACAAGATTGAGTACGAGTAGGACTTTTCAAAATTAGTTTGAGCGATTTAGATAACCGCTTGTCACTGTCACACCAATCTTGTTTCTAGGGTCTCCTTATCTGCTGGTAAACAATGGGAAGTAGCGGGAGTTCTGGGGATGAAACTGATTTGAAATTTTAAAGTCGTACTCGAGCTCAATTCGTAGAAAACTTTTGAATGCAGAGGTCCACACAACGCAGAAATTAAACTTGCTGGTGATTTTGCCGGATCTCTCTTGTGAAAGACCTCGTGTCAGGCGTCACTTGAACGTGAAAATACAAAACTAAATGCAAGGCTGGCACTACGGCAAAGGGCAGATTTATTAGTGGCCAATATTTCGACTAATAGAATTAGTCTTCCTCAGGGTCAGAGCTATACTGAAGGAAAATATAGTAACGGCTCCTTAAATTAAAGTTTGAAAAATACATGGAAAAAATGATTGGCTAATACATGATATGAAGACAGCGTACTTGTAAATATGAGATAACAAAAATATAGTAACGGCTCCTAAAATTAAAGTTTGAAAAAATACATGGAAAAAAATGATTGGCTAATACATGACATGAAGACAGCGTACTTGTAAATATGAATTAACAAAAATATAGAAGCGTATAATCAAATCTTAAGAGCCAAACAGATACCCAGAAGTGAGACATTACAGGAACATAATCATGATAAAGATAAATCCAACACCCCAGTCCCCTTCACGATCACTTGTAACCCAGCACTACCTAATATTCAAGAAATACTTCACAGGAAACAACCTATTCTCAACTCAACAGATCGCCTTCAAAAAATATTTAAAGATAAACCATTCATCGCTTACCGTCGTTGACCAAACCTTCGCGACCTTTTGGTTCGAGCAAAACTAAAGAACACTAACACGACACCAAAGCTCACCTCTGGCACCTTCCGCTGCAGCTCCACTCATGGATGTCTCACTTGCCCTTACATTGACAATGCAAGAACTTCGTACACTTTTAGCAACACCGACGAAACAAGACAAATAAAACAACATATAACCTGTAATTCTACTAACCTTACATATATGATTGAAAGTAAAAAATGTAAAAAACAGTATATAGGGGAAACCAAACGCACGATCCGTGAAAGGTTCACAGAACACAGACAAGCGACAAACAACCCACATCACGCCAACTCTACAGCAGCAGTCCCTACACACTTCAACTTACCAGGTCACTCTTCTGCGGACATGCGACTCATTCCCCTCGAACTACAACCCACCATCAATGCCTCCCGCCGTAAGGCACGCGAGGCTTTTCTAATTTATAGAGGGAAAACGTTATCTCCAGAAGGCATTAACAAGAAAAACGAACGCTGAACCTTGATTATACGCTTCTATATTTTCGTTATCTCATATTTACAAGTACGCTGTCTTCATGTCATATATTAGCCAATCATTTTTTTCCATGTATTTTTCAAACTTTAATTTAAGGAGCCGTTACTATATTTTCCTTTAGTATAGCTCTGGCCCTGAGGAAGACTAATTCTATTAGTCGAAATATTGGCCACTAATAAATCTGCCCTTTGCCGTAGTGCCAGCCTTGCATTCAGTTTTGTATTTTCAATCTCGTACTCGTACTCTTATGTGAAAGCTGTCTGGCATGTGTCACACAGCAACATATACTGTGATAAATTTTAAGGCCTCTCGAAATGGTTTCACGCTCTTACAGTATAATTGTGTGAGACGGTAAAAGATGACAAAAATCAGTTCTGAATGATAATTTGTGTAGGTAACCTATGGACATCCTAACAGCACTACCATCGGGCAACTCTTTAATACTAATTGTGACGTCACAGCGTTTGCCATGGTAACATATCACGTCCGCAAAAAAAAACCCTGAATTTGAGATTTCGCAGATTATCTGAAAAATTAAGCTACTGACGTACCGTTTGTATTCCGTTTTTCGAAAGCTTGCTCATTCTGCAACTTTTGTGGCAGTATGAGAAAAAGTTATCCAGTGAAACTTCTGTTTTTTTGATAAACGGCGTTTTTTTATTATAAAAAAAATTGCATTGGACATTTTTCCCTCGAATTTGTCTATTATAAATGATATACTGAATGTCCCAGGCATGCAAAAAAATTAAGCGTAAGATATTCAGTTAAAGGGAAATGTTTCCTGCAGGCGTTATTTCCGGTACATGCAATTTTAAACTGCATTTCCATTTCTAGTGCGATACACGCGCGAGGTCTGATAGGAATGTTCTGCTGATACGTGCATCTTAGTTATGACGGTTCTGGGCTACATAACCCCCGCTCCTACCTTTTTGTTCCTTTTTGCCCAATGCCCTCGCGCGCTTACCCCACTAGGCTTGAAGGAAACGGAAACGACTGCTACGCAGGCTACTCCCATTGTTGCCTCTCAAGACTCACGCCAGTTAAAAATGAATTACTTACCTTGTACTAGTTTGTGTTTGAGCTTCGATCGAATCTCGTATACTTTAGTCGAGATCACCTTGACGCGTTCTTCAATTCTTTTCAAGTCGTCAACAGCCGCGTTGTCTCCAATAGCAACGGGTACAATACGCACTTGTTTCTTCTCCTTAAGTTCCCTGGCTTCGGTTTTTAGTTTTCCGATTCTAAACTGAATTTGGCCGTGCAAACTTGGTGAATCGTTGGTAACTAAGAAGAGAATCTGTGGTAAATGCACAGAGAAATCATTATGAAAAACAGAGATTTCGTTATCGTTTCGTTGTTGTTGTACATGTCTTCTTCTATATTCTTTTGCATAACAGTACAAAAACAAATCACCCGGGTTCTTTGTCAGGAAAATTCCTCCCGGTGCCATGTAAACGTCGTTGACTGTTTATTTCACATTGCATTTTTGTTTCAACCGTTTCACTTCAGAGTGAAACTAACCACACTACTGTAGCGTACGTTATATAATTTTATATTTTTAAATATTTTGTTTATTTTATAGACGGCCACAGAGTCATAGGTTTTATCACTGTCACGTGCTACCCACTCAAAATAAAGTCCACCGTGTTGAATTGTGTTGTACCATAAAACGAGTTTATGAAAAGGGGGTGTAAATTAATCGTTTGTCTCTCGATTGTATAGCATTGGAGTTGATTGCAACCTTTCGACCGCTATACAAAAGTCTTCATCAGGCGAGGGTGTTGACTGGCTTTTATTCCGTACCGGAATGAAAGTTGAGTGGTCACCTTTTTATCAAACGTACATGTGTTTAATTCCACAAGTCGTCAGCACATACCCTTTTCCTTGCATTTGGCTCAGGAAATGCTTCCAAGGCTTTATGAAGGTCGTCATCTAACGTTGTCAAACGTTTACTTTGTCTTTCGATTGCTGAGATTTCCTCCACAAGCTCCTCTTCTGTTTTAAATACTTGGTCAAATGATACGTGTTGGTGAGGCTCTCCGTCGTTGCTACTGACAACGCAGTACTTGACTGAGTCAATTCCGCATTTTCGAACCACCTGACCTATGCACTCTTTCATCAGATCAAATGCCCTGTCTCCATCTTCTCCAGTGGTATTAAGAATAAAGCAAAGCATGAAATCTACAGAATTTGAAAAGAAAAAGCAATATTACAAAGTTTGCCTATGTCACTCAACAAAGAATACACCTTTCTCATTCATTCACCAGGTTTAAGATGTATCATTACATTTATTCATTGCGCATATGCCACACATAGGCATTTAAATCCTAGAAGTATGCGGATGTTTGTCCCATGAACCTTGTTTAATGGCCTTAGCTCCCACGAGTCTCCTGTAGCTCAGGTCTTAGGGCTAAGGTCTTAGGTCCGACTCCTTATAGGAGCACTTGGAATTCCTTTTTACAGTTTGCCTGTGTCACTCACTGAACAATAGACCATTATCATTACAAAATCTTATCCCTAAGTTCAAAATTCAAGCAAATGAGTACAATTACAAGTATTCCATTGCCCGGAAGTCGAGAAGACCCCTCCCCTTATCCAACAAAGGTCACCCTAGCATTAGCATTATGTACGTGCTGACTGCACGTACATAAATGAGAAGGGTTGTTCCTTGAATGGATACCCCAAAACAAAGCTCGACACCTTATGGTGCCTACACAATGTAGTATTCTTAATGGTGATAGCCCTGACGTAGACGAGAACAGAAGCTCATTTTTTAGGCAGAGAATTGAGAGAATAGAGTTCCATTTAAGCAGGGAACAGCCGTATTCAGGGTTTAGCACTGATCTACACTATTTAGGCCTAAGCACTGATTTAAAAACGGTTAGCTGTTTTCTGTCATGCCTCTCTGAAATAAGTTACAAATTACCATTTTCGTCCGTTATCGCTCTTTGGTCTAATGGATATGATGGGGTGTACGAACCAAATGACCCGGGTTCGAGGCGTAAAGCTTACAAGACGTAGAATACAGCAGGTGGTATTGTTTGTTGCCAGTCTCAGAATATTCTAAAATTAAAAGCCATACGGGATCCTAGAGAGATGGCCCACTTTGCTCAAACAGAAGGGAGTGCGCTTCCCAGAAATAAAACTTGAGAAACCCACAACTTCGAGAAAAAATCCTTCCTAGTTCGAACTAACTTCACTTTGAAACTTTAGAAAGCGGAGAACGGAGCAGAAAATGCCGTACCTTGGCCTATTTGATTATTGTTAAAACTGTCAAGGAGATTATCTTGAGTTGAACGAACTCACAGTCAATACAATAGGAAGCTTAAGCAACGACGACGGTCACGGCAACGAGAACATCAAAATTACCAAAACAATAACTCTGCACTCTGCATTAAACTTTTTGGTACATTTCTTTTCTGTCTCTGTACGACTAGGGAGTGAAGTGGGACGTTTCACGGAGGACGTAAACACACGACGAGGAATTTTTCTTTCCCTTTCTAAACTTGGGTGTGGTCTCCAAAATTTCAACTCCAGAAAACTTAACTTACATTTGACATTAAACTCGAGTTCGGATAATCGCGACGACGTTTAAGAAAACGCGAATTCGTTTTAATTGTGACGTCTTCACTGCCGTCGCCGTCGCCGTTGCTAAAGCTCCCTATATTACGCAAAAGGATGCCCCAACTTCAGGTGTGGAAAGCGCTAAAAAAAGTACCGCAGGCCATTGTGAGAAGACTGGTTTAAGTAAGGGAAGGATTGGAATGGTGGAAAACGACAAGTGGAGAACGGAATATATTTTTTTTATTCGATCTTGTTCGATGCGGTTGTCAACAGCTATTTTCGCTGAAAAGGCTTGTCTCATAATAAGCCTAGTTGTGAAAACGCCGTTGTACGAGTTTATGGTAGTTGTATGCTCGGGTTTCTGGTACCCAAGTTAATTCATTTTTCTATATAATTGCAACAGGTAATCATCTTTTGAATAACAAACAGCCTGAGCTTCGTAAACTACAAGTAATCCTTTGAATTGTATCTATAACACCTTCTTAACTGACTTTCAAACCTTGGCGTTTCTTTATCCAGAACTGGAGCTTGTCCCTGAGATATAAAATGCCGAAAACCAAAGGAAACAGAACCATTTCCAGTAAGGACCACATCCTTAACAAAGTCCTCTTCCAGACGTTTTTCTTCAAATCATAAAACTGCCCTCTCCATCGCTTGTCCAGTAAGGTGTACACGACTGGATGACATAAAAACTGCAAGGAAAGGTTTCCCCAAAACATTAGCAACCTCGTTCCCAGAGTCTTTCCTTTTCACGTCCAGCTTTATATGGGCAGTGTTGTTTAATGCGCGGGTTGCCATATGTTAATGTCCATTTGGCCCCATCATATAAGCGCCTCTTGCCTTATCCACATTTGAAATGAGCGCCCAGGGTGCTTATTCAACATACGGTAAATTAAGGCATACATTATTTTTAATTATGTGTGTTTACCTTCATCTGTTTGTTTTGGATGGCTTCGTCGATGATCGTGTCGAGTGATTCGCCGAACGATTCCCTTGATGGTTTATCGGACTTCAGTGGATCTATCAAACATGTTGTAAACTCTTCCACGGAATTTGCTAATGATTTCAGCTCTTCGACATCTGGTCGTTCATCGCGTGCTACGCTTTGAAGTTTTCCGCTCACCTAAGAAAGAGGTCACGTTAGAGTTGTAGGAATAATGGACCCAATAATAATTCAACTCAACCTTTTTTTTTTTTTTTCGAACATCTTTCGAAGATACCCGAAAATAGTGGAGACAGGCCGACCCGTTCTCGGAAAAATCTGAGCTACATTATAAGCACAATCCCACCGATATGATATTGCAGCGGTCTGATTAGTTTTTAAAATGCACCTTAATTAACTAGGCTCAGTCTTAGCTCGTATTCTATGTGTTGAGGTCACACTAAAGTACATAAAGGAAATGGATACTTTTTGGCTTATTCGTTTCATAAATAAACTTTTCCAGATTTCTTTTTGGCCTGAAATTATTTTTAATCAGTTAAAAAATATTTGCGTGTACATGTGCAAAACAGTTAAAGCCATTTGTTGCAATGATCAATAACTACATGTTCATCGTCTTTTTTCTCAGCACCATTCGAAGCTATTGTGGCGCTTGTACTCGAACATAGGCGAGGTGTTTAACACTGCAATTGTAGCGATGATTGCACTAAATGAAAATTACTAATCGAAGTCACCATTGGTTTCGTTGCAACAAAATCGGCAAGCAATCTTCTAAGGGCGATTTGAAAATGCGCTTCTCAAATCCGCCTTATGCAGCATTTTCGTTTGCGGTTCCTTGCTTATTGTTTGCTTTCTCTCAGAGTTTGACCGAAAAATCGCTCGGTTTCTGATCATTAAATTTTTCGAGCCAGGTATTTTTGTTACAAACCTTGAATGCGGTGAACAAAACATTTGTTTTGCTTCTCCCAAGAGTGTGCGGAGAGACAGCTTCATTTATATCATCGAAGTCATCAGATTCCAACTTCTTCAACAGGGCTACCAGTCAGAAAACAACAAAACAAATCAAGCTGAATTTTGCAATATTTTAAAGGAGCTGATCATTTTAAAGCTGCTATTGAATGACAACTGCCGAATTATACTATCACACTACACAGTTTGGTATCTGGTAGTCTTTGTAAACAATATTGCGTAAAAAAATACTGCATGATTCAAATAGAAAATAACTTTACAATAAACCTTATCAAACTATTAGAAAATATTTAAAAACAACAAAACAAGACTGCCTGGGGGTGGGAGATTGAAAAATTTTACTGCTTTACTGTAGACCACTCAAACAAATGATAATCTTGAGTTAAGCTATTGTTCCAACTTGCTATACCGCCACTATAATGCGAAATAAAAAAAAATATCACTAGCCTTGAATACAAATAGATCAATAAAAGCTGTATTTATTCATAAGGGACACTAAGTCAGCTTATGCTGTTCTCCCCAAAGGCCCTCAAAGCATTTACAAATTATACTGAATTCAAAAATTCATTAATAATCCTTAAGCCCATTGACCTATCAAATGGTCGATAAAACATCACGTGCAGTGGTTTCAAAACCCAATTAAACCTCCTCCTTATTAGTATGCTGTTTTTCTCGTATGTTCATTTCCAACTTTCACAAAACCATCATTCATATAGACCCAATGCAAAAATGGCTGCCATTTTAATATTCTTTTGTCTACATTCAAATTGGCCTCACTAGCCTTGTTCTTGAGTTCAAATATCAAAAGGATATTTTACCTTGGACGAGGCTAGTGAGGCTAATTTGAATAAAGACAAAAAAATATTAAAATATCTGCCATTTTTGCATTGGGTGTATGGATTCTCTTGACACACGCTTTTCCAGGAATGTTTTTGAAGCCGTTCAAAAAACTCGCAGCACGTGTTTTATCGTAGATCGCAGATCGCAAACAGTCGCAGACGATCGAAAAAAGGGCTGTTTCCATATAATCGCAACGATCGCAGAGCCGACCGCAGGCATACGTTTTGGTCAGCGAAAACGTCAAAAAAAAAACAACATCACGAATTTACTGTGAGCAAATTTACTTCTTCTGTTTGCCATGATTAAGCGAGTCGTCGCCAGCTCCAAAACCGTCGAAAACATCAACCTCGTTCCCAGGGTCTCTCTTCTTCCCGCTCTCGCTGGGGCGGGAAGAAGAGAGACCCTGGAAACGAGGTTGCGAAAGCATCGGTTTTGGATTCGATAACGACCGTATGCAGTTCTTGTGTTGGAGAAATTTGGCCTCCGCTTCCTCGGCCGATAAATGAATCTTCTGCCCGATTTTGTCCCAATAGCTGGCCTTTTTGTTCTTGTCGTTAAAATCTTTGCGGCTGCGAAAAAAAAAATTCATAACGTAGATCGTTCCTGCAATCGAACACACGAGCGTTGAATCGTGGGAGAGAACTCGAAATATTATGGGATGCGTTTCGATCGCGGATCGCAAAACTTTGGTTTGCATATAATCGCACAATCGCAATTGATCGCAGATGATCGCAGACGATCGCAGGAGATAGAACATAGTTCTATCTTCTGCGATCGTGATCGCAGGATCGCAGACGATCGCAAAAGTATGTTTCCATATGATCGCAGACCTTATTGCGATCTGCGATCATATGAAAATCAGCCTCAAGAACCACTCGGCTGAGGCTGGTGGTTTTAAATCCCGATACAACACTGCCGCTCGTGTTTAAAAACATTATACATAAATTTACATGCACAACCATTAACAAAAGCACTTCGATAATAGAACGGTAATGGTTTAAATTTGATGCTGGTCACTGTTAGGGCTCAAAGGGTTAATAGATAGGATTTTACACTTCTTATCAATTGTTTAAATTTAGATCCTGGCATACATACCGCTCATCTCTTCCAAGTCTTCCTCCATGCCCTTTTCAGGTGAATCCATCTAAAACAGATGATACATTTGAAGTAAGTTTATCGTACCCGCCCTCAGTGAAAACCTTAGCTATACTGCATGGTCCACGATCCTTAAGAGAACGATAGATAACGATACAAAAGGAAGAGCGGTCTGCGATCCTATTGGTGAATAAACAGTAATGGGAAGAGATTTGTTCGCCACAGGGAAACGAAAGATCTTAATTGAAATGAAAAATTTAATTAAAAATGGAAACAATGGAAGCAAACGCACAAGACCAAAAAAGTTTGGCGGTTACTACTGCCGAACGTCAGTTACAAAATAACTTACAGAAATGACGAAATAAATCAAATGTATAAAACCGATTTAAAAATCCAATGAAAATAGCAAACGAGAACCACAATACTGCACGCTATTTTGTAACTAACAAAGGCAGTAGTAACCATGGAAACATGTCTTCCAAGCGAAAAAGTGTTTGTATGTTTCCTTCATTTTTACTTGTCTCCTGCCATCAAGATAATTTATCTTAACCCTAGTCCAATGCTGACATTTCGGAATTAGGTTTGATCAAACATTCATAAATCTTGGCCTATTAAATTTGTCGGGAAATGAGGAATCGATGAAGTAACCTTATCAATCAATCAATCAATCATTTATTTACCCACGTAACGTCTATGAGCTAACAAAAGCTCGTTCAAAATACGTACGTGCATCTACAAGTTATAAAAATTAAAAAGAAAACTATAATACAAACTTAGTTACACAAAACAATTCTACTATAGGATCATAGATCATCATGATGCTTCATAAAATATAAGAATTAAGAACGATTAAAACTTAGCTTGAAATTTAACCTTAAGTCCAATCGAAATACTAACTCCATTATTCTTGGTCTAATTTGACAAATACTACACCTAATTTAGAACTTATCATGCTCTTTAAATTCCTCTAAGTTGGTGTCGGGTGAAACTGGCAAATTCAATTCACCGGGCCTAATTTGATCTTATTAGAAGTTACGTTCTCCTTGCCAGTCCAGTAAATAATGATGATGACGACTACGACAAGGATGATGCATGGCGATGACGATGATGATCATAATGAAACTTCAAGACACCACATGGAGCGGGCACTGGGGTGAAACGGTTCATTCACTTTTGTCGACCACCACGAACCACGATACACGAGTCATGCCCTTTTAGAGTCACCCCCAGTGGTAAAGTATGATGCTTACTGCAGATTTTAAAATTGCTTAGGTTCGAAGTGGTTTAATTTTGAGTTGAGTTTCAAAGGTTTTCGTTGAGTCGAGTTTTGAAAGGTTTTCGTTATTTCATTGGCGAATTCGGGCGCTCAAGGTTACGTATTACATCCCCGCGGACCAAGTTTTTTTTTTCCAATATGTCATTACATGTACCAACATTCGTAAACTGAGAAATGGCAACGTTCGAGACAGAAAAAGGCTATCTTGGATATTCGGAAACCAATAGCTCATAAATTTAGATTAATTTCCGAAACTTTCCTTCCTTCTAACGTATATTTGACTAACAGAGACTAAACTAATGTAAGAGTGGATCAAACTGTGATAGAGTTCACAAATGTCCATTTAAAAGACCGGCGAAAGACAGAAAGCGACTTTCAAAGTCTTTAGCTTTAAACATTTTTAATCGCCTGAACACTGAGGAAATTTAGGGCAATTTTGAAACACGAAAACGGAACCCTAAACCTAACCCTGACCCTAACCCAATGATCTGAACTTCAACTCTGAAGAGAAGTTTACACACAGCAGACACCAACAATAGAAAATGTTTACCTTGTTATTCGAGCGAATTTACGTGAAAACCGTCCACCACGTCAGAATTGATGGTATAATAAGAAACGTTACAAGTCCTTCCAGTAGAACACAGTTTCCGAAGCTGTGAACGTTTTGGGCCGATGGGTTAACTTTACAAGGTGGGCCGAGAGCTAGGGACAGAAACAATAACCAGTGAGAATATTCAGGCAACATGACAAATACCAAAGACGAAAAGCGCCATGATTTCGATGTGATGATGTCGACACTGATTTTAAAAGTTGTTGTCACGTTATTTTAATGACGATGTCTTGAGACATTGTCAATCAATAACATCGTCAAATTTGAATATGCAGTAAGAGATGCAGAACACAAAAATGTTAGGTGTTTGCAATTTCGGCTGGTTGAATTCTATTCTGTGCTATTGTGTCGCAGACAAGACACGTCCTCACCATAGTTACTTGAGGGACTGGTTATGAAACCTTGCCATGAAAACTATGGTGCTGCAGTTTATGTTGGAAGGCCGTGACCCTGCACAATCGTTTGCAATTGTTTTAATGCTCACACCACAGTTAAATATCTTAACAAAAACATTTCGATTGGCCAGTTGCTCCAACATATTCCAAATTCTATTGTTGTTTGTGCAGGGTCAAGGCCAAAAACGCAAACAAAAACATATAACAAAGACGTTTGTCAGGTTTCATAACCATTGCCTTCAATTAACTATGTCCTCGCACGGCACCAGCTTTCTAGGACGCCAATTTTGGAATTCAAATTCCTCGTGAAAAACCGCTAAGCATGCACAGGCGTACGCCATGACCGGAAGAGTTGGCGATGAGCTTTCAACTTTTCACTTGTGGTGCTTGCACAAGTGCACGAACGTCCGAGCTTTACAGCCGCATGATGTCGACATAGTTAAAAGAGCAAGCAGAATCAGCTAGGATCATTCTTCTTTTGCAGACGGTTATGCTTAGGGTTGCAGTATCGACCTGATGAAAGCCAGAGAACAAGAATGAATGTTTTTTTTTCTTTTATGTTCACCCTTTTCCTTTCGTTTCTGTGGTTTAATTTTTATTAGAATGCTTCTTATGCAATGGAAATGTTTATGCTTGCGCTTGTTTTTGTGTCGCTACTGAGGAAATTTCGGGCCTAATCGGGGAGGTTTTTCAGCATTTCGCTTACATGTTTTCCATAGCCTGGAAATGCTACCAACATACAACACACGGCCATCTTTGAAACAAGGCACAATGAAAGCCCGATTTGCGGACACTCGTTATTATGCGTGGACAGTTTTCTTGGTCCCGTTCCATACATTTTCCTTAAAATTAACCCGCTTAATAAGGACACTGAGGTTTGACCGTATTTGATATTCATTAATGAGCTTAAGCAACGACGACGGCAACGGCAACGAAAACGTACCCCGAAAATATATCTTTATTTAATTTGTGCTACTTCGCGATTATTTCGTTTCGGTTAACTTCTACGGAAATGGCGAACTATCCAGGAACCAAATTGGTAGGGGTGGCGTACAAGTTAAGAAAGAAAATGAAAAATTCACCGTCGTGCGTTCAAGTTCTCCACAAAAACTTAAATGTGGTCATTTCATGTTGGTGTTTTGCAGAGGACGACAAAGAAATGTACTAAAATGTAAAACGCACGTGCAGAGCGATTGTTTTTGCTCATTAAACCTATTGTTTTGCGGCATTGTCGTTGTGGTCGCCGTCGCCGTTCAAGCTCAAAGACGCTTGTTTTTTCTTACCGTCATTTTCAGCGTCTGTCAATCAAACTCATCGACCAATGGTAATACATCATTGCCTCCCGTTCGCTAACGAACGGCGTTCGCTAAAACGTCTGGGCTCACCGGCAGGCATTTCCTTTCCTTCCCCGCCCCTCCCCCCCCCCCCCCCCGGCTCCTACTTTTTTCGCTCTTTTTTGCCCGATGCCCTCGCGCGCTTACCCCGCTTGGCTTGAAGGAAACGGAAACGACTGGTACGCAGGCTGGGAAGCTTTCAGAAAAAGGAATAGCTTTTTCAAGCCCTTTCCAACCTCAACAAAATTGAATGCTGGAGCAAAACCGTTGCCAAAATAAAGACATTTTCACTGTCTCTAGCTATTGACATTTAAGTTTTTTGATCAAAGCAGAAAATAAATACCCCCTGGGCCGTTACAAGGATTTAAGACCGCATCCCGAGAGTACACAGACCGCAACACAATGGAAAGACAACAGGAAGACGAACCAGTTGTCACCAGCGTTGGAGTGTATATTCAGTGCCCTCAGTAATAACTTTTGTTATTAAAAGTTTGTCAGCGATTTCAAATAATTTCTGTCGTAATTTATCATTGCCGGGGAAATTACAAAAATAACGAGATGAAAAAGACCTTAAATTATTGACAGCTCAAAACCACTTGTAGCAGCATTCCGTATACATAAGTATACGAACCACGTGGTGGCTATACAGACTCATTATAACCACCTTATATTTCGTTTGAATTTAAAAGGTTTTTGACTCTATATTGTATGAAAGTAAAATTCTAAGCTTTCGACTCTGGTAGAGTCTTGGTCACAGTGATCCTACACAACCAATTGCAACTATTCGTTAAATGACACCTTATATTGTTGTTTCATGCAGCGTATATCATTATCCTCTTGGACACTGAGTGAGAATTATCATTAACTGAACTGAACCGAGCAGTACACTCGTTTATTTCTTTTATTATTCAACGTTGAAATGCCGTTGACGGCGAAATTTTCGATCCTTGCGTTCTCAGTACGGTTATTCAAGACAAGATCAGTGGCAAGACTCCCTTCTGTCGGTTGACGTCTAAAATGTCATCAGCCTGAGCTTGATGCTTCCCTTGAGTTTACGTTTGAGGGGCAAAATTTCATAATTTATTCCCTCCTTAAACGGAAACCAAATAAAGGGCAAATTTCACCTCGAGCTGAAATTTCAGCTTGTTTCACGAGAGAACAAGATCAAATAGAAGAAAGATTCTCTCAGTTAGTACGCAACTTAAGTAGTTGCGAAAAGAAAGCCTGAAAAAAATTTAGGCTTGAACGGGATTCGAACCCATGACCTCTGCGATGCCGGTGCAGTGCTCTACCAACTGAGCTATCAAGCCAACAGGAGCTGGTCATATTGTGAGTTCGTAATATACCCATGAACGATGAATAAAGTTTTATTTATTCCATTTACCTGGCCAAATGAAGCCCAAGGGCAACTGAAATTACCACGATAAACTAGAAGAAGAGTAACCTTGAACTAAACGTTTTCACCGAAATATTACAGTGAATTCACTTTTCAAGCCCAAGTCCAGATGTGACGTGAACGAGAGTCCCTAAATGTTATCAGCCCGTTTTCCGAGGATGAAAGTTCCTGGCCGGTTAGGCTGAATTTCTTAAATACTCTTTTGAAAAGGGTCAATATGTTCAAGAAACCTGGCTCTTTTTTCCATCCCACGTCTCGGTGTTTGGAATGGGATGAAAAAGTGTTCCTCATGTTCGATTATTACTTTAAAATAAAAGCCTTTGTTGTTATTGTAGTACATTGTTGTTAGGTTCTTTTTGTTGTTATTTTGCTTAGAATTTTTTCGTTTTTTTTTTTGTTTAAGTCAAAATGCATTTTACTCCACAGAGTCACCAGTCATCTTGTCTTCTGATCAAAGTCCTGAAACGCGCTCCTCCACAGAAGAGGTTTCTGGTAAAGAGGAGAGTCAGAGTAGAGAGGAAGGTGGAGAGACGTCTGAAACGGAGGAAAGAGACAAAGAAAACGATAACAGAAATGACATCGACGATATCTATGAACATGACAACGGTTCTAGCGATGGAGATCACTTTTGAAATTCTATGTTAGTTTGATAAGAGAGTGAAAAGTTTGTTTGTCGTGAACGAGGGTGAATAAACAATGTTTCATTAAAAGAAAGGTGTTTGGCTTGGCGTTAATAAGAATGAAGGAAGACGATGGCGCTATTTAGCAAGGAGGTGTGTAACCGGTGCGTATTCTAACGACTTAGATTTTAGTCAAGGGCCTCACTTCATGACAATTGTAATATTCAAAATGACCGTACAAAGAAGATTTCTGGAACACGGCGCAAAAATACTCTACGAATTCTGGAGTATTTTGTGACGACACATTTGATTTTTGCCTTCCCTTAAATGACAGAGTCAAATATGACTGTTTCACAAAATACTCCACGATTCGCAGAGTATTTTTGCAGCGTGTTCAAGGGTCTTTTCTGTGCCGCAGTTTTAAATGTCAATTCTTTCTAAATTAAAAAAATTCCCATATAATAGCTTCTAAAGGCAATACAAATTGTACCTTTTATTTGAAATACCCAATGAGTACTGATTTCTCGGCCCTCACTATTAATTATCATTTCTATTGTTTTTTATGTAAAAATTGTAGTATCATTTTATGCACTCTTAATTTTCTTGTCTTTTATTTTGTGCTACTTAGTAAGTTGCACGTTATAAGCCAGTTACTAGCTGCACGTGGCAGTAACCAACTCGAAAGCCTAAGCTTCTTTGGTCACTGCACACATTTTACCTTTGA
>NW_028145504.1:2272500-2367500 GCF_977016875.1 Pavona decussata | reverse complement strand
TGTGTATTCTCATCTATAAAGTCATTCATGGAACAACACCTACTCCGCTTCTTACTCTACTTAGTGACAGAAGTAAATCACTTAACCTACGGGGCGAATTTATTTTTGTACAACCTAGAGTTATCACTATCAAGTATGGACTAAACACTTTTAGGTACTACGGGCCAAAAATATGGAACTCTCTAAATGATGAACAAAGAACTTCTCTGACCCTTAACAAATTTGTAACACGCATCAGAAAGATCACCTTTGACGTATGTAACTGCTCTCTACGCAACTGTTAGACTGTCGTTGATACTTTCCGTTTTAGTGGCACTATTTGTAAAAATGATATCGTATAATGATGTAAACAGCCTTTTAATTTTAATTTATTTGTTTGTTTATTTGTTAGTTATTCTAAACTCCACTTATTAGCTACTTAAGCAAGGAGCACAATAAGCACCAGGTCCTCGAGTATAAATAAAGTTATGGGAATGTTCTGTTATGTTATGTTATGTTATGTTATGTTATGTTATGTTATGTTATGTTATGTTATGTTATGTTATGTTATGTTATGTTATGTTATGTTATGTTATGTTGTGTTGTGTTCTGATAGTTATGTTATGTTATGTTATGTAATGTTACGTTACGTTACGTTACGTTACTTTACGTTACGTTACGTTACGTTACGTTATGTTACGTTACGTTACGTTACGCTATGTTATGTTATTTTATGTTATGTATAACGCTCACACCAACAGAGGGCAAAAACGTATAGAACAACTGATTAAGATGATTATTTAACGTTCTTTCAAGCAATTACTACTAGTAAATCATTTGGTATCACTCCCTTTTTCTGAAGAGCTTTTTGAACTCATGTCCTGTAGAATTCTCAGTATTTCACTCAAAGAATTGTTGACGTCATTGATTTGCTTCTGCTGTTCTCCAACAATCGTCTGAATTTGTTTCTGCCTTTCTTCGATGACGTCAATGCTTTGCTGTATGTTTGGGAATTCAGCTGGTGTCGCCTCGTTCATATTTGCACTTGAAATTGCAGCATTTCCGTGAGCATCCCTAACAGTTCCTTCATCGATTCTTCCAGAACATACCTAAAATATAACATGAGGCATAGTTGATTGAGGCATGAGGGTAGCTATTAAAACCTTTCTGAATTGTATACCGTTTTCTGCTTCCATATACTTCTATATTCGATTTTGGTACGGATTCCGAAATGTTTGAATTATAATCAAGAAACGCTGACCGCGTGCGTACTGATACAATAAGTGCTGCCTGGAAGGCAACGAATTTTCTTCGGAAAGTGAAGTTTTCCGAACGAGGAACGAAGTTCCGTGGGAAATACGTTTTATTCACTTGAAGCCAACCAGCACTTTGGTACTCGTTATATGCAAACAAATATAGGGGAGACCAAACCAGCATACGGACGAGGCAAGGTAGAGAGATATAGAGAGGTATTATTCGAATAAAAAGACTGGGAAATCGATGGTTGAAAATATAACTCAAATTTTGTTTCAAGTAAACACTGTAGGATACATATCCCTTGCAACTCGCCCCGCAAGCTCTAAGTCCCAGAACTTTCGAAAATTTTTAATCTAATTAACGTTCAAGCGGTAGAAACTGGACTTTAGCAAACCATGTATGTTTCGAAACCGTTACCTTGGCCAAAACCCTGATGTGTTTATGGCCCATTCCGATGAATGGGTAGAGCTCTAGTGTTCCTCTCTCGTACTTCATCCTAGCCTCACATATCACTGCTTCGTTTAAGGTGAAAACGACTGGAACTTTCCCATCTTCAAATCTAGCAAACTCGACTGTACAACCAATCAAGTCACCATGATACGCCATTTTACCTATCAGACAATGGAAAGTGAACTTTTTAGTATAGAAGAATGTTAGGGGTCAGAAAAATGCTGCAGGGTGATCCGAAGGAGGCAAACGAGGCTACAAAACAGTTTTTTTTTTTTTTTTTAAAAAAAGAGATCTCGTAGGTCTTTTTTTCTGCTCTTCCTTCTTATTTGGAGTTCTTTCAAGTTCTTTTCAAGGCAAAGAAACAACATTGTCTCTTCCATCATTTTGAAAACTGAATTTTAAAACAGCGATAAACAACCATGGATATCTACATTTATATCCATAAAGGACCCTCAGTGTTTAAGGTTTGTGGTTTTCAAAATTTACCGGGGTTAAACCATAACGTCCACGAGCTGTACGGGATGACTGATGGTCGCGTATGACTGCTACAGCAGAAACTGATTAACTGTTTATTTATCTTGTTAACTTGAAACCAAGTCGGCAAATTCTAGTACTTTCTAACGTACTGCCGCGCTTTTCATTAACACACGGACTCTCGGAAGTTCAAGTTTCAGCTAACCTTTACCGGCGTTTGTCACTGCTGTCAATGAGCCTCTTCGTAAACAAGGACGTCTAGGGGTCAGAAGATCACTTTCTTACGCCGTGATTGGCTGATTTCACTTTGTAGGTTTCTGTATTGTTGCGGTCAGCGGTTGCGCCGTAATTATCATTGGCGGCAGAAAAACACGTATCTTTAGTTGGGTTTCGGATATTGTTGACAGGCGCATGCGCAGTGAGTAGAAAATTTATATAACCGCATATTGTAAATCATGTTATTATAACCAAATTAGGTGTTTCTGTAACGTTAACAAAGTTAATAGCGAATTTACAAGTGTTTGCAGTCTATTTCGTATTCACCTTCCATTATCTCGGTGGCTCCGGTCAATCTCTTTTCACTGGCGTTTCGGATGCGGCCATCACATGCAAAGTAGCCAATAGTATCACTCACTTCGCCTGCTGATTTGTGCAAGTTGTGCGTTGCCCTCACAACGCCAACAACCAAATTTCTCTTCTCGCCGCCATCCTTAATGAAAACCTGAAGAGAAAATGATGACGTAGTACGATTAGACTGGTTTTTTTTTCTCCAATTCCTCCGTAACGAGGGTTGAATTTGATCGCTGCGTTCATACTGAAAGGGGTGGGTTTATCGCCTAGAATTCTCATTAAAAGTTCTCGTGAGGTTCTTTTTTTTTTTTTTGCGTTTTCGCTTTTGACCGTCCGAATGTTTGGACTAAAAGCAGCGGGGAAATAGTTGACGGGGAGGGGATAAGACTAACGTAACGTGTTCATCAACTCCTTGACAAACGTGTTCCTTCAAAACTAGTTCATTTTAGTAATTTCGCTTTGTCGTGTGTTTCCACCTACCTCAAACCTAGGGGAATCTTCAGACAAAGGCCTTTTATATTTAGCTCCATGGAATTCTTTTGGCTCAAACTTGCAGGTTTTGCAAAGGTCCCGACCAATGTATGTAAGCATCCAACCTTCAATCTGCAATCCCTTGCAATCCCAAGCCTACAATTATCCAACAATAAATAAATAATTTAACATCTGAATTCTGCAGTCTCTCATTGTCGGTAAGAGGAACGACAAACAAGGTCATCATCCTGGTCGTCATCATCACTATCATCATTATCATCATCGTCGTCAACATCTCCATTTCAACACGGTTCATTAGTTTAAAATGCTCTTCCATGTATAAATCGCCTTTAAATAGTACGGTATAAGTAGTCTCGTCAATTTCGGGAATTTTTGCTGAAGATGCTCAGAAAAGCGTCTTTTACAATTCAAGTTCAGAAGACTCACTCCCTCGAAAGTCCAAAATTTCCCTCTTACGTAACTGGTCGTTTGGCTTGCTGTCAAACCCCCATTTTGTTTTCTTACTTATGGTCAAACTTGCGCAGTAAGGACGGTGCCTCCTTGTGCTACTGCACATACCTTCCGCGCATCTCAGGATTGTTCCTAATTCAAATGTATTTTTGCGCGGTTTATGAGTATGCGAGGGAAAAAAATCCAAAGTGAAAATGAACCATACATTTTTCAGAGATAATTAAACTTAATTAAATTATTAAATTAATTAAATTAAACTTCTGTGTGCTTGGCTTCATAAGACGAACGGTGGGTGCTAAAAATCCTGAGTTGTTTTCGAAACTTTGTAAAAGCCTACTACGTCCGATACTCGAGTACTGCTCTCCAGGTTGGTGACCGCATCTTAAAAAAACTTAAACACCTTGGAGAAAGTTCAACGCAGAGCATCAAAATGTGCCCTTGGAAATAATGTGGGAGACATGTCCCACGAAGAACGTCTGAAGTTCCTTAAGGAGGCTCGCGGCAGTTTTTTTGGACGTGGGGTGGAAGTTTTGAAATTACAATCTCGCATACAAGATCAACTTCGATCTCCTTCATACTACATCATCATTTCAACATATGATCAAAGTTTATTTTTAGTCGGTTTCCAAGCAACAACTAGTACCATAGCAATGGTAGCGCATAGCCCTTTCATTTTAAACAATGTCGATTATCTCGAAATCTAGCCAGACACTTTATGACGAAACTTTAGGGATTTAATCTACTCAATCTAGATAACTTGTAGGCGAAATAAGAAAAAAATATGTAAAAGCGTTTTCAAGTAAATAATGAATCAATTTTTACGGGGTGATTTTGTTTATTCCCGCATTTTTCACCAATATCTCTGGCAAAATGAAACTTGACACTTTGTCTTTTCTGTTAAAAGGTCATTTCTCATAGCGAAACATTCTAAATGTATATTGAGCTCAATGGGTGTCTCCGATTTTAAGATATTTATGTTTGAAAACAGTTATAAATAAAGAGCAGATGAATGAAAAAGTTCCTATTTTGCCTAAATCGAGATATCTTTAAAATACACCGACAGATTTTTCTGTTAAATTACAAGCGGTTAGAGTAAGAATTCGTTTCGATATTCACTCACGCAAGTTTTAGGCTCAGGAACCAGAACCGGTGTTAGATAAGAAGGCTGAATCTTGGTCAAGTTTCAGTCTTCATTCGCCTTCTCCGAAGAAGAGTTTTATTTTGTTTGCCCCGGTCTATTCCACTGCTATTCACGTGCTTTGAATATTTATGATAACGTGAAGTCGTGCAAAAGGTGAAATTATGTAAATTTTACCTTTTGCAAGACTTCACGTAATCATATCACGTAATTTCAAAACTTCCACCCCACGTCCAAAAAACCTGCCGCGAGCCTCACTTGAACAAAGAAGATTCTTTCCGACGCTTATCTACTGTTATAAGACAGTAAACAGACTTAATGACCTACATCCCTCAGTATTTTTTACGTTTGCACATGATTTTCGGCCCTTCAGAGCAAGTCACCGTTTTAAACTTAAGTTTGCGTGTGCAACTTTGAATAGTTTTAAACATTCCAAAGGAAATTGCTGAGGTGAAAAAAATTGGAACACTTTTAAGAACCGGCTGAGATGTCATCTTGCAAAGTTTTCTAGTGAACACTAAGTTCTTCTATTGTGTTATATATTTTATGCTTGGTATTTTAAACAGTTGTAAATAATTAATGTTTTAATTTATTTTATTATCAGGAGATAAACTAGAAAGGGATAACCTCTTTTATCTCCTTTTCACTTTCCTATGGATTTGTACAAATCGGTGCAAATTTGAAAGCTATTACAACTGTCCCTTTAAATACAGATTTATCTATTCTTGAAGAAATAGAGAGTGAATCGCAATATGCTAATCTGCTAACAACACTATGCAGAGATTTGCATACAACAAGAACTTCTCAAATCACAGGAGACAAAGAGCAAACAGAGCAAGGTGAAAACAATGTAAGTAGACCGGGATGCCTTCCAGACTACAACACTGTTAACAAACCGTCTATGATCAACTGGGGAAAACGAAGTGATGGTTCTGCAATTGCTATACCGACCGCTATCATAACAGATGCCTATAACGAGATTGCAACGTAGAGAAAGAACGTATTTCTTGTGCCATATGGGAAAATAGGAAGGGACTTTATTGATCAAATAACAAATAGCGGCTCCGACAATCAGCACGTATGCCTCAAAGCAGCCTTTGTGCCTTTTGCTCTAGGGCTCCAAAACCAAACGGGAAGTCCAAGGCAAAAGATCATTAAGACGTCTTGTCTAAACGCCTTACGCACTGGAGACAAGGTGAAATCAACAAGCTACAGGGTGTTTCAAAAGTTCGTTCCGATTTAAAGTTGTTTATTTCTTAAACAAATCAATTGTTTGTTAGAACTTTTTCAATAAATTGAGGTAGATAATTTATTAAAATGGGTGGCAATAGCAATTTTAATTGTCAACTTGATGCCTTTGTTTCGATTTTCGCGCCAAATGTACACACGCGCGTTTTCCCGCCATTTTTTCGCGCCTTTGATGCATGTTGTTCCTTTCTCGAATTTGCTGTTATTCTCTGATTTTTTTCCTGGACTTTCTGTTTTCTCTGTTACGAAAATGAAGTCAGACATTTGTTTATGCTAGAGCTCAAGCAGCCATTTTACGATCATCTGGTCATTCAGTCAAAGAAATCGCTATATTTTTTAACAAGACTGAACGTTGGGTAAACAAGTGGTCGAAAAGAGAGTGCTTCGAAGACAAACCAAGACGCGGGCCACCGTCTGTTTTGACGAATTGTGCTCGAAAATCAATCGAGAAAGCGAAGTACAAACGGAACAATTCAACAAGGAAGATTGCCAAGAATCTTCAGCAGAAAAATATCCAAGTTTGGAGCATAACGGTGTGGAGATACATGACTAGGAAAGGATGGAAGGCTTTCAAGCGAAAGAAAATACCTCTCAGTGTTGAGCGAAGAGCAAAGAAAAGCCCGTTTGAGATTTGCCAAGAAATACGCGAAGCTGACAGCAGAGGATTGGGACAATTTTTTAATTCACAGATGAGTGTCCTAAATATCTTTTCCAGTACCCAAATCCAAAAAACGATATTGAGAAAGAAGTCAAACCGTTAACATCAAGGCGTCAGGTTACAGGTGGCCTGATAGAGAGGAAGCTGTTTAGCTCAAAGAAAGAGATGACATTCGTTCAGGATGGAGCACCGGCTCACACTTCAAAGGCAACTCAGAGATGGTGTCAAAAGAATCTGCCAAACTTTATAGCCAAGGATGGCTGGCCAGCGAACTCTCCTGATCTCAATCCCATTGAGAACATCTGGAGTATCATTGACGAGACAACGTACAAAGATCCCGCCCCCAAAACGATGAAAGAGCTGAAGAGGCGACTACGCTTGGCTTTGCATGGAAAAATGTGACTCTTGACACGCTAAAGGAACTCGCACATTCTATGCCTAGGCGATTAGAAAATGTCATTAAAAAAAAAGGCGGGCATTCTGGTTACTAATAATTTGAATGATCGAATGAAAAAAAAGCAAAAAATAATATACCTAATTTTTAAAGAGGTAGTTAAAATAAATAATGAAACGTTAGAAGAAAACAAATCGGAACGAACTTTTGAAACACCCTGTACTACGGGAAGGTAGAATTATTCATGGTTGACATGCGTGCAGCGGTGGAGTAAGCAGCATGGCCGGCCCGTCCGCTAAGATTTTCCTTTTTGTAAAATTTAATGGCCGATTTCTTCCAAAACATCGAAACCAAACGAAGAAATAGATCCTCTTACTCCTCTGCAAAGACACTCCGGATGCAAAAAAAGCCTAGAGGTTCCGGTGCCGAATTCTTCAATTGATACTCAGCAAGTCAACGAAGTTGACGACGAATTCATGGCAGCCTCAAGGATGGTAGAAGATGTACAAGAAAAGCTCCAAAAGATACTCCAGAAACTTGGAAAACTCGATTAAATCGAGCAATTGGTGAACAAATTCAGGATACCCTCGTAAAACTGGAAGCGAGAACGCAATCACTGGAGAGCTTTCAACAGTCTACCACAGCCGACATTTGCGACTTGAAAGAAAGCCTGAACTTCAGTCAAGAAAAGTACAAAACGTCGCTCGACGATCTTTAAAGGCAACGCGAAAACCTCGAAGAAAAGCTAAACGAGCTTGAACGACAAAACAACCATCTCCACAACAAAATTAAAGATGTAGAGACTAAGAACCTTTACCTAGAAGCGTACTCAAGACGCCAGATTCCTCAGGTTTAAAGATTGCAAGAAGATATTGTTGTTAGGAAGACGACTCCGGGGGACAGTTTATAAGATGTATTAAGGAGGCTCGAGGCAGTTTTTTTGGACTTAGGGTGGAAGTTTTGAAATTACAATCTCGTATACAAGATAAACTTCGATCTCCTTCATACTACATCATCATTTCAACATATGATCAAAGTTAATTTTCTCATTGGTTTCCAAGCAACAGCTATTACCATAGCAACGGAAGCGCATAGCCTCTCATTTTAAACATTGTCGATTATCTCGAAATCTAGTCAGACACTTTATGACGAAACTTTAGGGATTTAAACTACTTAATCTAGACTACCTGTAGGCGAAATTAGAAAAAAATCTGTAAGAGCGTTTTCAAGTAAATAATGAATCAATTTTTACCGGGTGATTTTGTTTATTCCGACATTTTTCACCAATATCTCTGGCAAAATAAAACTTGACACTTTGTCTTTTCTGTTAAAAGGTCATTCCTCATAGCAAAACATTCTAATTGTATATTGAGCTTCATGGGTGTCTCCGATTTTAAGATACTTATGTTTGAAAACAGTTAAAATAAAGTGCAGACGAATGAAAAAGTTCCTACTTTGCATAAATCGAGATATCTTTAAAATACCCCGGCAGATTTTTCTGTTAAATTACAAGCGGTTAGAGTAAGAATTCTTTTGGATATTCACACAAGTTTTGTGTGAAACTTGCGTAGATATCGAAAAGAATTATTACTTTAACCGCTTGTAATTTAACAGAAAAATCTGTGGTGGCAATTTAAAGATATCTCGATTTATGCAAAGTAGGAACTTTTTCATTCGTCTGCGCTTTATTTTCACTGTTTTTAAACGTAAATATCTTAAAATCGGAGACACCCATGAAGCTTAATATACAATTAGAATGTTTTGCTATGAGGAATGACCTTTTAACAGAAAAGACAAAGTGTCAAGTTTTATTTTGCCAGAGATATTGGTGAAAAATGTCGGAATAAACAAAATCACCCGGTAAAAATTGATTCATTATTTACTTGAAAACGCTCTTACAGATTTTTTTCTAATTTCGCCTACAAGTAGTCTAGATTAAGTAGTTTAAATCCCTAAAGTTTCGTCATAAAGTGTCTGACTAGATTTCGAGATAATCGACAATGTTTAAAATGAGGGGCTATGCGCTTCCGTTGCTATGGTAATAGCTGTTGCTTGGAAACCAATGAGAAAATTAACTTTGATCATATGTTGAAATGATGATGTAGTATGAAGGAGATCGAAGTTTATCTTGTATACGAGATTGTAATTTCAAAACTTCCACCCTAAGTCCAAAAAAACTGCCTCGAGCCTCCTTAAGACCTTCTGCATGAAATCGTACAAAGAAGAAAGAATTAAATGGACACATTCAGAAAGGCCAGGAAAAATATAATTTCTGCTACCTTTAGTAAGGCAAAACCAAACAAATTATACATTCGAGGTAAGCTTTGGCCAGTAGGAAAAACACTAGAAATTTAGAGGTAATCATGATCATTTCGGAAATATAAAATTTACATAATTATTACAACTGATATCATTTCTAGGAGAAATGGATATTTTCTCCCCGTTTATATATATTTATTTATTTTTATTTTTCCAATAATGCATACTCCATATTATCGATGTAGTATTTGTTTGTGCGGGCGGTGATGCGCTTTTCAGCCGAAGCCAGACCGCCTCATAAGAACGGTGCGCATTGGAAAATTGAGTTTTTACTGGGCCTCGCGATATTGACTCTGAAGAGATCGAGCTACATGGCTCTATCATCAAAAGACCTTAGTCTAATAGCGAACGCCTTTTTGTTGGTTTACGTGCAGTTAAATGTAAGTCTGTTTTCCCGGTCCTGTTTACTGAATCTTGTATACTTCCCAACCCAAGATGAATTTTATGTACTTTGTTATGTGTAGGGCTCAGGGCTCCCACTGATAACAGGGTGCTTGTAGCTCCTGAAGGGACTACCCTGAGCTTTTAAATTAAATAAAGGTGTCTGTCTGTCAGTGTATTTTCGTGTTCTGTTTATGTACATAATTTATTTTGGCTTCTTCAAATGCTTTTTTCTGGTTACGTCCAAAAATAATGCTACGTTATGCAAGGTGTTAGGCGTCATGCATATCTTTACCGCCTTTGAAAATCCTACCAATAGTCTTCATCTACACCTCATTACAATCAACACTTACGTTGATGATTTAGTGATGTGTTCCTTAAATGTGCGAGGGCTGTTGAATACCATGAAAAGGCGTGAGACCTTTCGCTGGCTCAAGTTAAAACTATACGATTTATTTTCTTCAAGAAGTTCATTGTACTAAAGAGAAAGAGATCTTGTGGACTTCAGAATGGGGTTTCTCAGCTGTTTTGAGCAGCTATTCAAGTGGTAGTGCAGGAACTTGTATACTTTTTGAACATAGAATTTTAGGATTTTTTGTGATTTTAGTAGATGTTTATGCGCCAAATGACGATAATCCCACCTTCTTTAAAAGTGTGCTCAATCAGCTTCTCTCTTTCGACTGCGGAGAGATAGTCCTTGGAAGTGATTATAACTTGGTTCTGGAGGTTGAAAAAGGCAAATCTGGGGGAAACCCGACCAGTCATAAAAACTCGTTAAAAGAAGTTTGGTACATTGCTAGCTTGTTAGATCTAGTAGATATATGGCGTGTCCTTAATCCAAACGTTTCAAAAAATTTACCTGGAGAAGGAGGAAACCTGATGTGTACTGCCGTCTAGACTTCTTCTTGACCAGTTCCAGTTTAAGTACAACAATTTCAAAATTAAAAGCGGACATTTTACCTGGCTATAAAACTGACCATTCTCTAATAACACTACATCTCGCAAATAATGTAAATCCTAGGGGACCATGTTTACATACATACATACATACATACATACATACATACATACATACATACATACATACATACATACATACATACATACATACATACATACATACATACATACATACATACAAACATACTTTATTTGATCTCGCAGGTTAAAAAGACTGGCAGCCGTTGGCTGATGTGGACCTGCGTTACTAATTTACAATAATTACAGCTAATAAAAGAGAAAAAAATATTATATATAAAATACCAAATATGTACAATGTACGAGTAAAGAGAAAGAAAAAAGATAAAAATTTTCTGGAAACTGAATACCTCCTTCTTGTTAGATAGCGAGTATGTTGACTTAATCAAGGAAACAATCAATGATGTGGTGAATGATTACAAAAATGACACAGAGGTTGACGCCGTTCTCTTTTGGGACACTATGAAAATGCAAATTCGATCAAGCTCCCTTTACTACGCAAAGAAAAAAAAACCAAAATGAAATCACAGGAGTCGAGCTTAGAAGCCGGTATATTATCTCTTCAAAAGAGACTGGAAGAAAACAATCTATCGGAAACAGACATAACTGACATTTCTAACGAATTAGATATTAAGATTCACCAAAAAGAAGAAATATCCAAATATAAAACTCGTGAAACAGTTATAAGATCCAAGTCTCGCTGGTACAATGAAAGAGAAAAAAACAAAATATTTTCTGAATTTGGAAAAAAGACATTTTAATAAAAAAAAAAACATTGAAAACCTTCAGCTTGCTGACAAGAGTACCATTTAGACGGAAACTGAGATATTAAAAGAGGCAAAATCCTTCTACCCGCCTGATAGATCTAACGTTTTTGCCAAGCTTGTGCTCGAAGGCCCAATCAACTCAGCGATGCGATGCCTGTATCAAACGATCAGTGGTGGTGTGCTAGCGCTAACAGACGAGATCATGACGCAGCTAAAACAGAAACATCCCATTCCACAACCAGCAAAACTAGGTTCGTTACTCTTCGGGCCGATCGACGATGAGTTTCCGGAATCAGTGTACTTAGAAATTAAGAGCGAATGCCTACAAGAATCAAACAAAATCGGAAAATAGCGGCAAAAGTGTAAAAACTCAAAATCGCTCAAACTTTGGCTATCAGTAGTCCACACTGAGTTATTTATTGCAATGTAATTAATTTGTCAAAAAACTTTTTGTTTTGGCAGAAAATGACTATAATAAATTTCGGTGCTAGTCACGAGAAGTTTCGACTTGAAAATTAACGATTTTTAAGCAAGCCCTCTCGCCTTAACTGTAGAGCAAGAAGACATCCACTTATTATCAGCTTATTTTACATCTCTTCTCGATTTGATTGTATTATTTCTATGAAGTTTGAAAAAACTGTGACATCGAGAGGGACCTGAACGTAATCCCACTGTTACTCTATTGAAATGACGAGCTACATTTAAAAGATTATTTACCACGCTACCTTTATCACGAATGGGATGAACTTTTAACAGTAAAGTTAGGAAGAGATGGACTTTTAATTGATGTATCGTTTGTTCTGGGGAAATAAAATCGTTGTCTATAACAGAGCGCTAAAGACCTCTGAAATACAGGCAAATAAGAGATTGCGTGACAGATCGTGACAGAGGTTACAATTGCGTTTTACGGATATTTTATAAGCCCGAACTCGATATTGATGCTGTTCATAAAACAACAGCATTCTCTTTTGAGAATGTAATGGTTTTCCCGTATTATATGAAACTTTGCTCGTACTTTGTTTAAACAAATTCATAACTCCCAGGAAAAAAAAAGTTATGACATCGCGAGACATCGGGAGGTGTTCTTGTCTCAGACTTCTCAATGCTTTAACTGTAGTTTCCTTTCGAAGTTTACCTATTTGTTTGTTGCGGGTGAGATGATTTGTCTTTATTCTATTCGGTTGTGAGAACTACTTACTCACTCGTCTTATTTAGCATGAGATCTGATCATGACAATAAATGTTATTATTGCCTACTTATGACAGCTTTGATTGGCAACAAAATTTCAGCTACTTGTATACAGTATAAATGTCGTCTCGAACAAAGCCGGGGTGATTTTTTTCACACCAAAAGAGGGCAATTATTCGAGCAAAAGCGATTATTCAAGGGAGACGATTATTTCAAATATTGCTCTCTAGAATTTGTGTTCTACATATTTTGTTTTATTATTAAACCGATCAGGATATAATCGCATCAAATAAACTGAAAATAGGCTTTTAAAGTGTTTTAAATTTGGTTCCTTGATTAATTTTCAATGTCAATAAGATATTCTTGGCGTCAGAGCTTGAATCGTCACTGATCAGTTTTGCTGGATAAAAAAAGGAGATGCTGAGAGGGGTGGGGTGAGGGCGATTATTCGAGAGGGGCGATTATTTGAAATATTTTCGTCAAGGGGAGCGATTCCTGGAAGGAGGCGAGTACTCGAAGGACGGGTACTCTTTTAGAACACTGTATTTCATAAAACTCCGGCCTTCAAGTTCTTTCCGCGTTAGGGAGTCATACATGTAAATGGCATATATGCAATAAAAAATTACTGCTAAATAAACCTCCACATTTACAACTAAACGTATGTAAGATCCTAGTCTATTATTCACTGTAACTTTCTATGAAGGTATGTCGTGGTGAATAAATAAATAAACAAATAAACAAATAAATAAAACGGTTTGTGTTTTCCTGCCTTAAAGATTAACAACATGTACTGTTTTCATGACGAGCACTTGCTGGCTTGACAACTGCAGCCCGGCACCAGGTTTGAAATGGTGTCCACGAATGGCTTTTTCCGTTTGACTTTAACTTCTGATGTGTCAAGTCCGAACTGGCTTCACAGATGTTCCGTAACTTTAACACTGAAAGTGAGCTAAGCTTGGTGTTAATGACTAGCTCACAAATGTTGTAGGAGTCATATATTATCGGATGTGAATGCTGCTATCGGTTAGTGCTGCACAATACAAGAAAACTAGCTACAACCAGTTGCAAAAATAGTGAGACACTCCAACCAAAAATCGCCCTTTACCACTTCTAATTGCTGCCGCTCATAAATCTGTGAGACATGACAGTACCCCCCTCCCTCCCCTCCATACAAAGTTGTTCCTCCAAATTTTGAGCGTCATCTTGCATTGCTAACAACATTGATAAGGGGGGGAGGGGGAATGGAAAGCACGTGATCACGGCAACTTCATTTAAGGCCAAATATGTTACAGTGTCTCAAGTCTTTTTGCAACTAGTTGTAGCTTTACAAAGCGCGTCACTCTAAGTAAGAAAGTTCGGTGGGAAAAACTCCATAACTTTTGCGTGGAACACTCAAACTCGTTTATAGCAACACGCTCAAATAGTTCATTTCAAGAGTGAGCAAAATAATTATTTCCGAGTCTAATATTAAACAAAAACTAGAGAATTAGTCTCTGTTTTGCCAGCTTTCTATAATGTGTGATCATTGTTGTTTTTTTTTTTTTTGGTTTTTTTGTTTTAAACTCGTAAAGAAACTCCTCGTAAAGAAACTCGTAATCATCCAAGTAAAGAGACAAATATGTTTACCACTGGCTACGTGAAAATTGGCGAGGGAGAGAGGGAAAGCTTGCATGAAACAAATATGCTGTTAAACATTTTAGTTATCAAACAAAATGATGAAAAATAAAAAAACAGCAACAATAAGAAGGCCATTAATGTATTTCCATCCGGTTAGGTCTGAGTTAAAGCTCTAAATGTTTCCCGAAATACGTAAGATTTGTCATGCGGTAGATGACTGGAACGCTCTCCCAGACGGCATTAGGAACATTTCCAATTTTTTAGTTTTTAGACGTCTTATTAGAAACATGTAGACTTTTTTATCGATCTTATCCTTTTTACTTTTTATTTTTTAGATAGCTATATTTGTAATTTTTTTGTATTCTTACGTTAGATTTATGCAGGGCCTCACTGAAAACCACATTTTGTGACGTGGGCTCCCTGTTAAATATCTTATTATACGTTTGCAATATTTGTCACGGTGCGTCACGCAATCTCGGTTTGATTTTGCGATTTTGTCAGATTTTGAGCGCTCTTCCACAGAGTACAATTAACTTTCATCAGAAAAAATTTTATTTTAGTTAAAAGCCCATTTCCTCCTTACTTCACTTTTACAGTTTCATTGGATTTGTGATAAAGGTAGTAGGATAAATTATGTTTTCAATTTGGCAAGCGATTTCAATAGAGTTACGGGTCCCTTTTATTCTGGTCGGTCTCAGTGTTACAAACTCGATCGATCTTGATGGGAATTAAAAGATAAAACCTTAAAAGGTTGTAGAACAAGCTGATAACAAATAGATGTCTCTTAGCTTTATCAGAAGGGCAAGTGGGTTGCTTCAAAATGACTGATTTTTCAGGCCGAATTTTCTCGTGTCTGGCTATGAAATCAATCTTGGTCATTTTCTGCCAAATCAAAAAGTTATTTTACAAATGAACCACACAGCAATGAATAACTCAATATGGACTACTAATAGCCAAAGTTTCAGCTATTTTCAAAATTTGAAAGTTTGCCGCACAATGTTCGATTTTTGTGTGCACGCGCTCTTAATGGTGAGATGGTCAGGGAAGCTGCTTTGAGAACAAAGGGAGCAGGAGGCCCCTCTGGGGTTGACGCAAATGGCTTCAGAGGAATCCTCGCCTGTAAGTCCTTTAAACAGTCATCTTTAAGGCTATGTGATGCAATCGCAACCATGATAAGGACTCTATGTACACAATACATCGACCCTTCGACCATAGCGTCCCTGGTAGCTAGCCGCCTTATTCCACTGGATAAAGGCGAAGGCGCTGTCAGACCTATAGGAGTCGGAGAGGTAATTAGGAGAATCTGTGGAAAGTGCATAGTGATAGTCGCCAAAGAGGATGTTGTCGAGGCGAGCGGCTCACTCCAGCTGTGTGCCGGACAAAAATCTGGAAGCGAGGCTGCAATACACGCTATGCATGCTATATTTGAAACAGATGACACGGATACCGTACGTCTCACTGATGCTTCTAATGCATTCAATGCACTTAACAGAGCCGCCGTACTGCATAACATCCGCATTCTATGCCCTGTAATCGCAGCCTACACCATTAATACCTAAAGACACCCAGATAGGCTATTTATCGCTGGCGGTAAAGAGATCGTGTCAGCAGAAGAAACAACACAGGGTGATCCCCTTGCTATGGGTCTATATGCCTTGAGCATTCAGCCCTTAATTACGAGCCTACAAGTAGCGTCCAGTGTGAAGCAATGCTGGTTTCCAGATGATGTCAGTGGAGCGGGCTCTATAACAGAAATTAAGAAGTGGAGGGATGTCCTTAGCACCCTTGGTCCAGATTTCGGGTATTTTCTGAACGACAAGAAATGCTGGATTATCGCAAAACCAACCAAGGAAGAAAATGTCAGAGAAGTCTTCAAGGAAAGGTCTATTAATGTCACAGTCCAATGGCAGAAACATCTCGGGGCGGTGTTAGGTTCCTGAGAGTTTAGAGGAATATGTCAGCGAAGAGGTGTCCAATTGGGTCAATGAAGTAGTGACGTTAGCAGAATTTGCTATATCTCAACCACAAGCGTGCTACGCAGCCTACACCTTTGGCTTCAAACATTGGTGTGGACGTATTTTTTAAGAACTCTCCCCGACATTCAGGATCTACTAGAGCCACTAGAGAATGCAATATCTCAGGTGCTCATTCCTGTGATTACTGAGCGCAAGTGTAATCAGCTAGATAGGGCCATTCTAGCGCTGCCAGTCCGCCTAGGTGGTCTTGGTTTTGGAAACCCATGCCTTGATGCAAGCCGCGAGTACGGTTCCTCAGTCAAAGTAACAACACCCCTCGTCAAACAAATCCTATCTCAGTCACAAGAGCTACCAGAAGATTTCCTCGTAAAATCAGCACCACAGGCAGTAACAAGGGAAAGATCAAAGGAACTCGAAGACCGGACAGAGCGTATTAAGGAGATGGCACCTTTGAATTTATTATTATTTCTACAAATATACAAATATAGGTACCTTGTAAGACTAAGCGAGCACTAGACTTGGCGGCGGAAAAAGGATCATCGGCATGGCTTTCAGTCCTCCCTCTTCAAGATCTGGGTTTTAACCTGAATAAAAGGTAGTTCCGCGATGCTGTTAAACTACGCTATAACTGGCCAATGGATGATATCCCTTCCACATGTGCCTGCGGGAAAGTTTTTACAGTTGACCACTCAATGATTTGTAAACTAGGAGGTTTGGTTATTCAGCGCCACAAAGAGCCCAGAGATCTGGAAGCTGAACTCCTGAGTACAGTTTGCAGTGACGTCGAGATTGAGCCAGTTCTCCTAGACATCTCTGGAGAACAGTTAAGTAGAGGATCCAACAAAGCAGAAGATGGGAGATTGGATATCCATGCACGTGGGTTCTGGGAGCAACAACGATCGGCATTCTTTGATGTGAGGGTTTTCCATCCCAATGCTGAATCGTATACAAGGACCTGGAGCCGCAAAAGATCTATCGTACGCATGAGAATAAGAAAAAGCGCCTGCACTCAAGGAGAGTTCTCTACATTGAGCATGGAACATTTACACCTTTGGTCTTTACTACAACCGGCGGAATGGGCAAGGAATGCTTGAGATACCATAGTCGATTAGCGGTGCAAATTGCTATCAAGAAAGGGAAGCAATAAGCCGAAACCACGTTATAGATCAGAAGCCGAATTTCATTCGCACTATTAAGATCTGCACTTGTCTGTCTTAGAGGTTCTAGGACATTACCAAGAATTCAACATGATATCAAGAACGCGGACATTGACATCGAAACTGCAGTAGGGGCTATTTGAGATATTCGTATTTTACTTATTTTTTTCTTCTTTTAATCAAATGGACGTGATTTTAAAATACTGAATTTCATATTTTTTAAACGTTATGACATTTGCCTTTTTGTCTTTTTCTCTTTACAAAAACATTGTGCTTGAAAGTCGTCTTTTTTTTTCAATCAAATATTTAAAAAGAAATCATTACAGAAATTGTACTTGAAAATAGTGTCTTTCATTAAGTCGAGATAAAATTTTAAATAGGTTTTTAACAGTTCTTTCTTTATACTTTTAACGTGTAAATAGCAATTGTTTGGAATATTTATTATTATTATTATTATTATTATTATTATTATTATTATTATTATTATTATTATTATTATTATTATTATTATTATTATTATTATTATTATTATTATTAACCCACCACAATCTCAGAACATTTTCTTTCTGACGACCATAACGCTTCTGACATGCTACTTCTCCCTCTCGAACTCATCAAATCTAATCGTGACAGTGTACGTAAAGCTAGAGACGCATATCTCATCGACAGAGGTCAAGCTCTTGAACCTTTAAGTCTTAATAGGAGAGATGAGACATGAACATTTTTACCGTCTTTCATCTTCCTAAGTTATGTAAAAAACTCATTGTGACGTTTTTTTTTTTTTTCGTCCTCCACGTTGTAACTTTAGCTATTTTGCTCACGCCTATTTACCAGTTGTATTTTCAAGTTTTATATTGTAACGTTTTTGTTTATGTAACTTTAGCCTAGACTTTCAGGACTGGTATCTATTGTAAACTATCTTGCCACAGGGTCAGTCTCAACAATACCCTGAAGAAAAAGGGCCGTGCCTTTCGAAATATTGGAAAATATACTTCCCTGACCGTAATATCAGCCTTGCTCTTTTTCTAGAATATCACAACAGCTTGTGCTGTTTAAAACCGATTTCTTGACTCGGCATTCTAAAATGTTCTGGAATGTTCCGTGGAATGTCCCAGAATGTTCGATAGAATGCTCTGGAACGTTCTGTGAAATATAGACAATTTTCTTAACATGGAGGCAGAGTCCTTGACCTGATCGATACATAGCTGTATAAATCTTCAGTTTACTTACGGTAGGTCCAGAAGGTGCCTCTCTTAGGGCGTGAGTGTGACAAGAGAACACGATCATGTCGCTAATGTCTGTAATTTTTTGCTGCAGTGCCAGCACTTGGCCGTCAATAGATTCTTTCAGTCTGACAACCGCTTGACTTTCGCTGGAGTTCTCCTCCGCATCTTTCGGACCAGAGCAAACCTTGAAAAATCAGAATACGTTTTGAACAATGTAAATAAAGGATTGTCCAGTGATAATAACAGAATACGAAAGGATATGAGCAAGAAAGAGCAATGATTGGCTCCTATAGTCTATCACCTCATCACACTCAACAAGCAGAGCGGACGGCAAACACATACTTCTATTAAAAATTTTTGACAGTGCCGCAATGAGAAATATAACTTCCAAAAAATAAGAAAAAAATAGATAGTAATCCCTTTGAAAGCCCGGGACGGTTATATGGACAATGTAGACTACGATTTTTGATAAAGAGTGATATGAAACAGTTGCTGTTGTTGTTATTGTTGTTGTTGTTGTTCAGTTCCTTTTGTAAAGATCTGTATGCCATTTAAAAAGGGAAGGCACGAGTCGAAAATGTCAACTTTCACAGATTGCTCACTCCATCAGTTATAAACATTACTGTCTACCTAGGCGTCCGAGTAAGTAGCCCAGAAAAGTTGACAACTCCGCCGCGTACCCTTGTCCAACTGACAGTAGTATAGAGAATTTTACAAAGGGCAATTGGGTTGATTGACGTAAGTGAAACCTATTGTCAAGATGTCAATCAGAACGACAACTTTTGGTGCTTCGGTGATTTTTTTGAGCAAGCAGATCTTTTGAGTTGACACGCAAATGTTGGTGAATTATTTCAAAGACAGTCAACGCTGAATTGTATTTTGAAAATACCATCCATGAGTGAAAGAAATGTGATGCCATATTTTAAGCCTGCTGATTAAGTGACAGTGACAGAGGCAAATACTCGGAAGAAGAAAATCCGCATTCTCTCAAAATACATCTACCATTTATTCACCCAGCTTCTCAAACTCACTAATTATTCACATTGTTATTACCCTACCAGAATGCCCCATTCTAGTCAGGTGGATGAGTTTAGAAACCCAATGAAAAACGAGGTGAAAACCGCACGTATTTGGAAACGACTTTAAACCCATGTGTAAAATGTCTCTAATTCTGCATATTCATAAAGCAAGACCAAAACATGAAGATGAACAACTTTATTTAAGGAGGCTCGCAGTAGTTTATCTGGACGTAGGGTGGAAGTTTTGAAATTACAATCGCGCATACAAGATAAACTTGGATCTCCTTCATACTACGTCATCATTTCAACATATGATCAAAGTAAATTTTCTTATCGCTTTCCAAGCAACAACTATTACCATAGCAACGTTGGTGCATAGCCTCTCACTTTAAACATTGTCGATTATCTCGAAATCTAGTTAGACACTTGATGACGCAACTTTAGGGATGTAAAATCTAGTCAATTCTCTAAAAGCGTTTTCAAGTAAATAAAAAATCAATTTTTACGGGGTAATTTTGTTTATTCCGACATTTGTCACTAATGTTTCTGGCAAAATAGACCTTGACACTTTGTCTTTTCTGTTAAAAGGTCTTTCCTCATAGCAAAACATTCTAAATATATATTGAGCTTCATGGGTTTTTGAAAAAGTACTCAAAACATAGCATTGCACTTCTTTCACATATGCCACTCACACTTATGTCCAGAAATGCACCTAACCCTGAATTTGGGTACTTCATATAAAACAAGCCTTTTTGTCATTTTCATATGACTTCATGTTTGACAGAATTATGTGTGTTTTAGTGAGAATTAGGGTTAGGGGACACCTTGTGATGTCTATCATACAGTTCATGAATCTCATTAGCGTGCATTTCTGGACATATCTCGCCACTCCTGGAAATTCAAATTCTAGTAGTATGTAGGATGATTTTCACATTAGCCTATTTTAATGGCCTAGTTCCCACGTATTCTGTTCCCAGTCTTCTGTAGCTCAGTGGTAGAGCATCCGAACTAGTAATCGGAAGGTCATAATTTCGACTCCTGTCACTTGTCAACGATTTTTGCTTATGCTGGTACAAAAGACTTTGCAAACAAAACTATTTTACAACTCTTACCTTGGCTAAAACTCGGATGCCTTTATGTCCCATCCCAATAAAAGGATAAAGTTCCCTTTTCCCCTTTTCATATTCCATCGAGGCCTTGTATATCAGTGCCCCATTCAAGGTGAAAATAATTGGAACCATAAGATTCGAAAGTCTTCCGTACTCGACTAAGCATTCAATCGAATCTCCTCGATATGCCATTTTGCCTACGTAGATAGAAAAGGAGGATAATAATGTGAACAGTTACCATTTCAATTACGTATTTTCCACATAATAGGATTGCAGACCCATGAGCCATGAAGAATTGATCGTTTCCATGTGACGTCAAGGCCGCCATGCTGGTGGACGGGAACAATAAGTTTTTTCTCCTCTGGGAGTTAACTGCCATTTTTATGCAAATTATGTGAGCAAATTTTCTTTTGTTTTGTCCACCAACATGGCAGCAATGCAAACCACCTATTAATACGGTTTGAACATTTAGCTGTATTTGTGTAATAATGAACTACAATGTATAAATTTGTTTAGTGATCTAAACTGTACCGGCACAAATAAACTGAAACGGCAACGTACAGACTCCAAGAAAGTTTTGCACCGGTATAGTTTAAAACTAAGGAAGCATTGCGCCGTTATAGTTAAGAACCGTGCAAGTATTTGTACCGGCTAAGAAAGAGTTAGCCAACCTCATTTTCACAAACATTTTTAACTAGATGGAAAACGATGTGACACAATGATACTTTCAACATCATTAATATTTAACAATACCTTCCACTGGCATGACACTTTTGCCGTCGTTCATGTCACGAACGCAAGCATTCAGCAGGCGGCCATCACAAGTGGAATAGCCAATTGTATCAAAACTTTGACCTGCTGGTGTACTGAGCCCGTGTTTGGCTCGTACAACTCCAACAACTAAGTCTCTCTTCCCTCCGTCTTCCTGTATCAAAACCTGGACACGTCAATTATAAAATAATTAGCTAATAGGGCGTTTTTCCATTGAGCATCAATAGTAACTCGCGTTTACTTTTGTTTTGCTTTAGATCGAGTTGCATCTAAGTGTCGAAAAATGGCCAACAAAAGGTTATTAATAATAGTGGGTCTATGTTTCGCTGCAGCTGATAGTGGTGGATGTGCCGGGAGGAACTTGGGAGATAACATTTGACAACATTGTCTACGATGCTTTATCGAACACGGTTCAATGTAAAATCAGTGGTTTTACAAAAATGTTGACAATAACTTAGTTTTTTCCCCCATAAATTAAGGAACTTTTGTGCTATCTGTAATTATGTTATAGATTTCTAGTTATTAAATGAAAGACTTTACCCGTGTAGTCTTATAGTTTTGGTCTTGTAATGCACATTTGGCAATATTTACGTTTGCGCAACACAAGTTATCAATTATTGTCACTATTATAATTTAGAGAGAGTGAATTGAATATGATTATTAAATAAGATCTTTTTTTCTCGTTCGTAAAAAGATAGTTACAAAAATGCTAACTCTCTGTAGCTTTAAAATATTGCAATCTGGTGATTGTATATTGTCAACCAAGATGCCCTTGTAAATCATGACCTTCTCTTAGCTTGGTCAATTTGATCTTACCTCAAGTTTAGGAAAGCTTTCAGAGAAAGGCTGTTTATACGTCGCTCCCTGGAAAAATTGTCCTTCTTCAGTATGGGCTTCACCATTATATGTAAACAAGCATCCCTCAATCTGTATCCCATTACTGCGCCAAGACTGAAAAAGAAAAGTACATAAAGTCAGGTCAGTTCTGCAAGGTGGCCAACCATTTCTGATGTTATTATTAATTTCTATATTCCCAAATCTGCCGTACCAGGATCGGGGTGGGGGGAGGGACCCCCGCCCCCATAACAATGGAAACAAAGGAATCAAAGCTGTTGAAATTGTTTGAAGTCGAGAAGGTAAAGTAAAGTCCGCTACGAACCTCAGTGACCCCCACGCGCCCAGAGCTTAGCCTGAAGCAACTAGGAGTATTGCTACTCCCCCCCCCCCTCCCTGTATGGGGTTGATGGTCCAACCCAAGGGATACCCCCAGCAGTACCTGGATGAAGAGAGACAATGTGGAGCAAAGTTTCTTGTCTAAGGAAACAACAAGACCGACCCTCCAGTCTTCAGACTGAAAATCCGTCGCGCGATCCATTACACCCCCGCGTCTCCTTAAAGAAAGGCGGGATCCTTATAATTGACAAAAAATTGGCGACAAGAACAACAACAAGTGGACTTTTTTATTAGACTCATTACAATTTACTCTCTTGACACAATACACAATAGCTACTGCAAATTACAATAAATTACAAAATATTAAGGATGAGATGTGTGTAAAAAGTTGAGTCAGGGTAATAAATGAACGTTGCGGTTTTCGAGTTATCCCCCTGTCGAAACAAATAAGATAAAGGGACTGATAGAGACAAGTAAATAGCGTTCAAACACAGAGAGACGTACTGAACTATATGAGCAGCGGGTAAAGTATTGAATGTTCTAAGACGGAAGTCTTTAAATTCGTCGCGCCTACTTTTGCGGCCTAAGCAACCGATGAAGAGAACATACTTTTCAAAATAAACAAAAAGCTTAAATGTGCTGTAAATAATGTCCAGCATCGTATTAATTAATCTTCGCTGACGCATCAATGAGAGTACACCTCTGATCTCTGCTCGCATGAGAAAGACCTAGGATACGTGAATGAGTTAGTCATAAATATAATTAGGTCAATAATTTCAGCGAAAAAGTGTGGAAATCTGCCTCAAGTAATGGGATCAAAAGCTGCAAACACTCACAGACGTTTTCCAGAAAGATCAGAGAATGCCAAAGAAAACAAAAATTCTCACATCACTTTTAACTCCAGATCTAATAAGTTGTCTTTGCCAGCTGTTAAAAGAAATTGCCAGTAACTTTCTCATGAACTATAGCTTTAAGTAAGGCTCAGGGACAGAGTGCTTTTACAAGTAAAGAATCGTTTGGCTATCATGCACACAAGCTAGCGTTTCAATTTATCTGTTTTCCCACAGCTCATTAATAAAGCAAAGTCTGAGGTAGGTAACTTTATTTCCATTCTTATTTGCAGAGTACCAGGCATAAATATGCTGACATGTCCAAACACGAATTACACAATTAGCCAAAGATCATTTTTTTTCTAGAAAAGACAAGTTATAAATAGCCTTTTAAAATCTTTACTGACAAATCAAACCTTTCATATACACAATCAACTGTCAAATAGAAAAAACATAATCGCAGTTAGTACGCAACTTAAGCAGTTGCGAAAAGAAAGCCTGAAAAAAAATTCATGCTTGAGCAGGATTCGAACACATGCCCTCTGCGATGCCGAGCTGTGTGCCGAGCCCATGACCTCTGCGATGGCCGAATGAACTGTCACTGACTTTGACAAGTACTAAGCCTTGGAATGGCATTTTTCTTCTTGTTCAAGATTTTATTAATTAGGCATATGGAGGCCGCCGGTGGGAGCACTGTAGACTTCCTCAAAGTCGCTCGCTCACTTCTCATTGAATGGACCTGGAGACCGCGATATGGGCAAACATTCGCTTGAGGGCCCTGTTGATGAACCACAGACATGTAACAAAGAGAAAAACGTGAAAAAAACAGTTTAATTAAAACTTTGCTTTAGACACCCAAAGAAAGGGAAGTTAGGTGTTCATTTCCTGAAACGAAAAAAAGAAACGTATTATATAATTTTTTAAGTAGCAGGTCGGTTTTGGTAAGGGGTGGAAAGTATTGTTACCGGTAAATGAAGTGCATTGTAAGTTAAGTTGTGCATTGAATTGTAAGCAGTGTTAGCCGGGTGGTGTTGGTAGTGTAATGTCGGTTTTGTGAATACAGTTGAGTAATTCTTAAAAAAAATTAAAAACTAAAAAAAGAAGAATACACGAGGCTATTAATGTAAATTTTAGTGAAGTTTTAGCTGTTTTCTCTGGTTACGCAGCAAAATTAGCTATTAATTCGAACGAATTGACTTTGGCCTCAGTGTGTTGGTAATATGGAGAACAAAAGCTCGCAAACATCAATATCATATTAGAACGAAACATCCGTAATTAATGTTTGGACAATTTTTTTAAGACGATCGTTCCTCAATGAAACTCCAGAATGTTTTACAAATAGCAGCGACGGAATAGGGGTACATAGAAAGAACATTTAAGCAAAACGCTTAACATGTTGTCCACTGTCTTCCCAGATCGCTTGTGGTCTTTTTAAATATTTGCGTAAACTAATGCAGCTGGATCTGTTCGAATGTTCTTGCTGAAAATTTAAGATAAAAAAGGTTTCAGGAAATAGAGTTTTATTTCCTAAATTTATTAGCTACGAAAATGTTAGCTGACCTTACTTCGCATTATCATCGAGATATTTAACTCCGTTGAAAACGGAAGCAATTAGTTTTATGTTGCTACGAAATTTTGAGCAAACATTTTGCTCAAGAGTACTTAAGATATTATTTAACAAATAGATTCCATTTTGCCGTGCATCTGTACTCTGATAACGCATAGATGACGTCAAAAGGTGGTGAGAACGTGGTGATGTTCTCACCATGTTTTGACGTCCTCAGTACAGACCCACGGCAAAATGGAATCTATTTGTTTTATGCAATAACCAAGACATTTCAACATATTTCGTGAGCGAGCATCGCGTTGTCTGAGCTGAGTCAAAAACTTTCCAGCAAACTCAGTTTTAGACAACTACACACCTGCAATTGTGATCTTCTAAATTAGTATAATCCGAAAGAATTTCAATATTTTCAATATTTCAATATTTTCAAAACTAACCTTTATTCCAGAAGAAAATCCTGACCCCAAAATATTACAGCATGTAAGTCGCTTCACTGCGATTTATAATCGATTACTCGCCATTACCGGATTTCTATCGGCGACATATTTCGACAAATATTTGCTTCCTTTTCACGTCACAACAAAGTTCTAGCTTTTCAATGGTTGAGGTCACTCTCAACGGTCTTTGTCTAATTTTTTATCGGGCAGTTTTCATTTCCTGTGAAAATTTGCCTGTGTTTGTCCGCAACTCGCAAAAACAGTTTGCAAAACTTTTTGTTGACCAGTCACTCTGGCTGGACTCTAGACTCTGATCACGTGCGCCGGTCACACTGCTCGATGACGTCAATCGTGCGTCTATACTCTAATCACACACTCCTCTAGACCAATCAAAACGCGAGTTTTACACTGTTAATTGTATAAATAAAACTAAATACTAACCTCTGAGGCGATTCAGGCCTTCCGAACAGATATCAACTGAAATACATTGTTTGGCGCGCGGCCAAGAACTGTAAACATAGGATAACAAACGTTTTTCTCCTCAGAACGCCCTTTGCCGCTTTGTGGGATAAAACCGCTCTGAAACAAAGACCGGCTATTAAATGGATAGCTTCTTCCACCTTTGTTACACCTTGGTCGCTGCTTGAACATCTAATTACTGATGGCAGACGACGTGAGAAATAAGCAAGTGAACGGTGTGGGAACGGTTTCTCAAGAAATAACTTCAAATAGATCTTAAAAAATAACCTATGGAATAACTTTGGTCGAAAGATATTCTAGTTCAGCTGTAAAAACGCGCCCATTTTTGTTTTAGCAAATCTATAGCTGTATTCAAAAGGAACTTGAATTTCAAATTCACTGTTTCAATATCCTCTTAAAACTCGCCGCACTTGGCTGTCCTATGTCGACAACTCATTTTCTAGAATGAAATTAGACTGCAAGCAGTCCTCTTCTAGTTAGTCGAGAGGGTGCGCTCGCAGCGAGGAGAATTATACACGCGCTCCATTTTTTTCGCACTCGGAAAGGGACTGCTTGAGGCCTAGAATGAAATTGACTGGCGGCTCCGCCAGATAGATAATTTATTTTTAGTACTGTGTCTGTAGGGTTTAGCACCCTGTGAAGACAGAGTGTTAATTAAGCGCAACATTGCAGCTAAGATGCTAAAAATTAAAAACTTACAATCAAAATCCTAAAATTAACACTACCAAGGTTCCTTTTAGTGTGTAAAAAAAATTGTTTATTCGAACAGGAGGTAGATTATTCCGGTGATGTCAAGGTTCCAAATTATGTCGCAAAGGCTTTTAAAAGTCTACACCGTATCCGCTGCATGGTCCCGAGGACTGCCTCACGCATTTCTTTCCGGCTCCCACTGAGACGAAGGAAAAGTCAAATTGGAGAGATTATCGAGGTCAGTCAGTGTTAACGTTTTTGCCTTTTTGTTGGTTTTTTATTTGTTTGTTTGTTTACATGTTTCGTTTTGTTTCTTGTTTGTTTTGTTTTCCCAGGCAAAGAGGGAACAATTATTGTCTTACATATAGTAAACAACCGGACAAGCTTGATAAATTATTCAAAAATTCAGAAATTTGTGAAACCTATTTTTTGAAATGGAAATCTCACCTGACAAGGAAGAAGTAGCAGGTTGGTTTTTATTCATGGTGTCCATTACCTCTGCTAGGATCCAACAAAACGCCAATGAAAGAACGATAGCTGCAACTGCTTTAGCAACAGACACCTCTTCAGCATGGCTGCCGACCAGACTGTTGTGGTTGTCTTGGTTTAGATTTGGAGCCACTGCAGCGTTGTGCTTCTGTACGGTGAGGAACACCTTCCAGTAACAGACCACGATGATCCCGTATGAGATTGTGAAGGAACCATAGAGCCGGGCGTTGAAAGAGTATATGGCCGCAGGATTCATCATTCTCCTCCAACATAAGAGGTACCCTGGGCAAAAAAAAAAGTCATCCAGAGACAGAACATTAGGGAGGCCATTGATGAACAGTGCTACAACCCACACGGTGGCGATGATGGTCAGAGTACGCCTCTGGGTAAATACCTTCTTGTAAAGGCTTTGCCTCTTGATGTACGTATAACAAGTAAAGGCTGTCAAAGCCATGAGATAGATCGACACCTGCGCCAAAACCGCCATTGCGAAGGCGTGCGCTTTACAGACCGCGTCACTGAAGCGTCTCTTGCTGTGGATCACGGCGTCGATTGTAAGCGGCATGACGAAGATTGCGTTTAAGAGGTCTGTGTAGGCGAGCGGAACAATCAGCATTGTGGTGGAGGTTTTAAGTCTGGTGCTCCGGTAAACGATGAAACACAGGATGGCATTTCCTAGCAGCGCGATAATGGTTATTAAAACCGTGGCTTTAATCCAAATCGCTTCTTTGCCTCTGGCTTCGAGTTGCTCTTGAAATACAGCCAGAACGTCAACGCTAGCATCCCCAGGGTCGATGTTGTTCATGACCCAATAGAAAAAGACGTCAAAATAACCAACATGCAGCTGCTGTTGTTGTATTAGATTTTAAAGACCGCTCAATTTGTCGCGCTTGTTTATCATCACTTTAACTATTTTAAGTCATTTATTGAAATCAATTCAAGTCGCCGACCTCTTGCATTACACCTGTTCAACTAACTATAGACCAATTTTAATATGTTAAAATTTGTTCTTGGCTACGAGGCTTAGGGGAATAAAACCGACAGCAATTACATTGAGGCTCCGAGATGAATAATTAATTAATTTTGTTTTATTCCTCTAGGCTTCGTAGCCAAGCTATAATTTTAATATATCGAAATTGGTCTATTTACTCGTTCTCCCGAGATGACAGTTTAAAAAATATTCTCAGTCGTTGACCTAATGATAGCATGAAAGGAGGAAAACCCTGAAATAATAATAATAATAATAATAATAATAATAATAATAATAATAATAATAATAGTAATAACTTTATTACTTTCCAAATTCTGGCTCTTCAAAGTAATTACAATATTCAATAAAATAAATAAAACTACAGAACAATAAAATGATCTAAAATGAACAAGAAATTTACAATACATTCAGAAGCTAGCTTCTAACATTCTCTTAGGAAATGACGCGTCGCATAAGTTCCTTTTTGAATGATGCAACGTTTGTTAGCTCAGTGAGCCTTTCGGGTAAGGAATTCCACGGTGAAACTGCCCGATAATGGAAGGTTCTTTGGCCTACACCCGTTCTGTACCCTGGGATGTCCATGTTATTCTTGTTCTGTGTGTCTTTATTGTGGATTTCAGACCTCTTTTTGAACTTCTTAGCAAGATAGTCTGGGGTCAGTCCCCTTAAACACTTAAAAACCAGTATGCAATCCCTGTAGGCAAGCATGGATTGGACAGACAACTATTTCAGTTCTTTAAGAACAGGTGTACTGTGATCAAATTTATTCGAACGCGTTATAATCCTAGCTGCAAACAGCCAAGAGCAACAAACTTTATTAACAAGAGATAGCTTACAGTGAGCAAGTAAGTAAGTAAGTAAGTAAGTAAGTAAGTAAGTAAGTAAGTAAGTAAGTAAGTAGGTAAGTAAAGTAAGTAAGTAAGTAAGTAAGTACATATCTTATTTTTTTTTAAAGTGGAACTCCACTCAGCTTAAAGTCACTTTACAGGACTCCCACTATAAAAAAGCATTTACAATGTTGAAAATGCGTTCGTAAAAGTAAATAATTATTGAATTGCAAAACAGCCTTTTTATCCCAAAGAAGCTATGTGCAGAAAATTTTAAAATAGTCCTTGATATAAAAGTGTTTCATCTTCTTTTTAAACAAAAGACATTTTAAACAAGCCTTCAAACATGCTAACAAACATATTTTACTTGTCGTTTTTCAAGCAAAGGGTCAACATGTGGTTTCTAAAAATGTCACTCCTCATCAATGCACGAAGCATTTTTCTGTGCCACAAGTTGGCGCAGTATTGCTGCAACGCTGACGTTATGATCACGGCCTCCAACAGAGATCCCTTCGATCTTGCTACATTTTTCTGGGAAGATCGTAGAGATCTCCCCTGGCAGGGTAACATTATGACTGTTGAATGACATGTGCACAAAAAGGGCTAATCCGACGCGCGAAATTTTTGACATGAAGTTTTAATGTTACGATCTCGGTACTCAGTTGAGAGAGAGAGCATCAATCGGAAGTAATTTTTAGGAGAATTGAAGGCACTGATGTAGTAGCAACTCAAAGTGAGGCTTTCAAATCTCCTAGATTCTGGCGATTTATTCTGTAATATTTATCAAACATGAGAAAGCGTGTTTCATCAGATATCCAAACACTGAGAAGTAGGTTGAAAAAACGTTTCATTGATGACATATTCTCTCTATGGGACACCAATAAACAAGAGATAGAATTATTTATAGAACAAGCCAACAACTTCCATCCCACGATCAAATTCACGGCTGATATTTCAGACAAGGAAATCACATTCCTAGACACAGTGGTGCACAAGGGTGAAAGATTCTCCAAAGAATCTATCCTTGATATCAAAACACATTACAAGCCGACTGAAACCTTTCAATATACCCATTTTACCTCTTGTCACCCACCAGGTGTTAAAAGAGGTTTCATCAAAGGTGAAGCTATCAGACTTCTCCGAACCAACTCCTCAGAAACAGCTTTCAAGGAGTCTCTCTCTAAATTCAAAACACGTCTTACAGCACGTGGATACCCTACACATCTGATAGAGAGCACACTATCTGAAATCACCTTCGCCGGAAGGCAATCGGCACTACAACAAAAGCATAAGGCTCGTGAGAAAATCCTACCGTTCGTAACTACATACCACCCAGCAGTTACCGAACTTAAAAAGATACTGATGCACGAATGGAGTTTTATTCAAAATCAGCCTTTGCTGAAAACTATATATAAAACGCCTCCTATCATATCCTACAAAAGAGGGAAATCGCTTAACGACATACTAGTCAAAGCGAAACTCTGAAGGCTCTAAACATGCGTCGCAACCACAAAACCACAAAAGGGGAGTCAGTGCAGGCCTGTCACATCCTTTTAACCTTTTCAAACGACTTCGAGGTGTTTGGCTTCTCAAATGACTGATAATTCTTGGGAAAATTCAAAGCTAAACTTGGCAAAATTTTATGGTACAGTAATTAGAAACACATATCCAAACCACGATCACAATAGTGATTTTCTTTGTTTTCTCTTGATGAATTATTAATGAGTTTGACAAACGAGTATGTCACAAATAGGCTGTTTAAAAGAAGAGGTATTCTTTCCTCTCTTTCACTCAAAGACAACGTGTTTGTTTGTAGAATCCACAAGGATATGTATTCCCCCTTAGCAGACTGTTTCAGTGAGTAGTTAGATATATGAGGGTATCAGCTCACGTTTCAAAAAATGATAAAAAATCCCATACAAATCCTTATAAATCCAATATTTTTCCAAACCCCCATAAACCACACATTATCTCACCCCAATAACTACATAAAATACTATTTCAGCCTTTGAATTCAACCCTAACTCCTGCAACGGAGACGTCAAAAACCTAAAAACCTAAATCCTCGGTTTTTCAAAAACCTAAATTTTTATCCTCGGTTTTTCAAAAACCTAAATTCTCACTTTCATAAATGACACCCAACTGACCCCCAACTCACAAACAATCATCGATTAAATCCAACCAACTCATCAATCGCTGATTTGAATGATGAATACAATATTTTTGAACATCAATTTGGATAAAAAAATAATCATTATGGTTGTTGTGTGACTGGATGCCGTTACTGTCACGCGTGACGTTGTGTGACTTGTCACGAAAATGGACAAAACCCTGAACGTGGGGTGCTCGGTTGGCTGTTTACTTGCCTGGCCCCAGCCAGGTCTTTTTCCCGCCGCTGACAAGGCGGCTGTCCCTTCCCAGTTTACCTCTGGGATAGAGGTTGAGTCCTGGGACGAACTCTGAGCACCCCGCTGTAGACCAGTAGGGCCTGAGCGGGCTCACCCTGGAGGTACCGTCTACTGGAAGACATCCCACACTACTCAGTTGTTCACCATCTGCACAAGCCGTTAAACAGGTTTCAGTCAGGGGCCAACTGACACCACCCTAAAGCTTCACCAGAGTTTGTGAACTAATATAATAATGGCCCGATTACCTATATATTACACTCAGTTCTGAAATTTTTACACTTGTGGTGCTATTTTTCTGTATATTGCGTAATATTGCTTGATTTGGATTAACACGCATGCGCTTTCATGTATGTTCACGATGACACAACCCAAAGGGGACTGGACACTAGTCTTTTATTTAACATGTCCGCCATTTTGTGAAGAGGTTGTGTTTTGATGTTTTATGGTTCCTGTTTTGGGATTTTTGAACATTTATTTCTCCACTTTCATCGTTCTGATGTTTGTAGACGCTTTTTGAGGTAAGAATATCATTTATCTTGCACACAACAATAGATTTTTTTATTGAATCGACTCGCTATCGAATACTCGTGAAACCGTGACTGTATGATAGAATGAGCTTATTTATTATTTTTACACATCGACTAAATCCTTGATTGCGATCTAAGAATTAAAGGCATCATTGTATCCTTTCCACTTTACCAAAGCTTGTTTCTTCTTGTAATCTCTCCTGATGACTTTATCGATTCTGAATATCTCCTGTTTGGCTTTCAATAATTCTGGTTCATAAAAGCTGCCTTGTATCTCTTCATTATTGAGATCTTTCAGTTTATATGTGATCGGATTGGTGTATTGTATTTTGTCGATAATGAAGACCTCTTCTGACCAGTTTTCTGTATAACCTCGATCAAACAGCTTTCTTTTATACTTTGATATTCTAACCTTTTCACCAACTTGAAATTTTGCTTGGGATGACGATTGTGTTAAATTGCCAAATAGATTGAAGTAAACAGTCCCTTCATTCTTTTTCTTGGATGCTTCTGTCGGTGTCATTTTTATTGAACTGTGTTTAGTGTTATTATACTGCTTCAATATTTTAGGCAAAATATCCAGATACATTGTATTGCCTTGAGCAGTGAATCGTTTCCACATTTTATTTTTAATCGTTCGATTCCAGCGCTCAACAACTGATGACTTCTCTTCATTTTCAGTCGAATACAGTGTAATGTTATGTTTATTGAATAAGTCTTTGAAATGTTTGTTGTAGAACTCTGAGCCTTTATCAGTCCACAGATACTTTGGTTTTCGACCCTCTTTGAATATGCTTTGAAATGCTTTAGTTATAGTCTCACCTTTTTTATCTTTTAATGGAACAATCCAACCGTATTTACTGAAAACATCTATAGTCGTGAGAAGATACCTATTACCTTTATTCCATTTACTGAATTGTTGCATTTCAACAAGGTCAGCAGCCCATATTTCATCAATATTATTTACAATAACACGCCGCCGAGTAAAGTTACGTCTTATGGGTTTATGCAGCTCATTAGCTAATTTTTCTTGCCAGTTTTCCTCTTTACCCGACGGCTTTTGACGTTTTTTGGAACCCCAAGACCCAGTTTCTGTTTTGTATTTATTGCATTTCTTGCCAACCAATGTCCCCATTGTCGTTCGGAATATGGAACAGCATCCAATGACTTTACCATCTTTTTGTCAGCTTTTAATTTACATTTTTTGTCATCTTTGCAGACTGAATAATCAACATCATGTTGCATGGCTATTGCATCTGTTTTGCCTGTTGGTTTATCGTATATTTCCAATATTTGCCCTGTTTTGGGGTTATATTTTACTTGATTCTCCAAATCATTGTATGGACCAGTGTATTTATGACCAGGTAATACCCACCCAGCTTTGGGTTTTGGGAGCTTACCAATCATTTTGTGTATATCAATTGCACCACCGCTTTTGGGTCGTCCTTTGATTCCCTTTTCATACTCATCCCAATTTGGTGGGTACCAACCAATTGAATCATAGCTTGAGCATTTCGGTGTGTTGTGATATTTGCTTCCAATCTTGACCATGCTTTCACAAGGATAATCTTTGTATTTTTCTAATGTCTTTTTCCCAGCCTTGCCAGACCAAAATTGACTCGACAAAATGCCAGTATCTGTGCTAAATGCACTTTTGGCAATGTCTCCAGATTTGTATCTATCAAAGACTTCATTTGTTGATGGAATTAATGTTCCAACAACATCCATTGACTTCGACGCAACCTTACCTGGTGTACCGAGTTGTTCCAAAATTGTATTCAAATTACCACCATCAAGTTCTTTTCGGTCAGTTTTGTACCTTCTTTTTGGCCTTACTTTGGTTGATAATTTATCAAACATCTCTGATCCAGTCTTTTGAACAAAAGGTGTTGCTTTAGAGATAGCATAATCAATAGCTTTCTTCTGCAATTTAGGGTTTCTAAGTGCTTCAGACCCATAATATCGACCCATTTCAACTGCTTTCTTTCCCATCCATGGTAATGCATGTTGAATTAACATATCAGCACCAGTTGATGCTAAAGTATCCATTATGCCCCCCCCCCCCCCCCCTTCGGAGGGGCTATTTAGTTTCCCTTTTTTTTAACAAATTTGGTTTTAGTTATACCACATTCAGCACATGTACAGAAGAACATGAGCCGACCATTTTTGGCTTGCTTGTAACCTGAAGGCTGAACACATTCAGTTTCTTTCTTTTGTTTAACACAATATGATTTGACCATTTTATATCACTATATTAGATTAATTATCATCAGAGTCAGACTCATAATCCGTCTCATAATCCTCTGACTCAGAATCTGTTACCAATGTACACCATAAACATAATTTTCCTGAAAATTCTGTGTATTCATCACACTCTTCACAATATCTTATATCAACCATTATACAAATTAATTAGATAATTTTTTAAAATATTGGATTATAAAATTATGATTGACACTTTGATTGTTCATGTCAAAATGTGCATTGTGGATTGTTTTCAATATACTTGTACCCTTTTGTCTCTCAAATAAATAATACAAACACCAATATCCACATAATACTGAATCTCTTTCCTGGATTTCATCACCTGAATACATTAATCGTTTGCCACTTGTTGACATAAATTGCATAATTTCTTTTGGCATAATTAACCCAAAACTATCAAAATATTCTACATATTTGTCACCGTTTCGATACGCAACCCAATGTGTACCTGGTCCAATCTGTGAATCCAGGTTAATGATACCAACTTCATCTTTTTTCATCTTTTGTGGTAGATTATCTCTGCTGTAAATGCCTCTGAAGTGTTTTATTTTGAGTTTTTTGACCCAATCAATGAGTTCAAAGTTACTGAGTGGTTTATTTATGAATTTCACAGAATGTCTCCGATTAATGGAATCCCCTTGAATGGACTGTTTTTGCCTAACAACAGACCTTTTCCTTTTTTGGTTTTTTTTTTACCTTTACCATATTGATCCCATGTACCGAAAAATGGAGGCGGCCTATAATTAACTGGTAGGACCAAACCACCATCTTTTTTGGTTGTGTTTGGAACAAAAACTGGGACCGATCTTCTGGATCTACTTCTATCCACCTGTAACCCTTTACCCATTAATGCATTCAAAACCATTGGAATGCCAATTGAAGCCAGTAAAGTCCCCAAAAAACCTCCTGATTGTGTCTTAGTTGGTTTAATTACAATCTGACCACCAGTATGTATTGCATTGACAATTTGCTTCTTTTGTGCTTCAGTGAGCCAATCTTTGTATTTTATTAATTGATCAATTTTATTTTGAGGAATGAGGAAACCACCAACTTGTCCTCTACCAAATATTTTATTGACTCCAACATTTGCAAGCCCAGAAAGTGCTCCAGTAGCTAATGGACCAACTGCTTTTGCTGCCATTGGTAGTAATGTTGTGCCAATTTTGAATAATGATGACCAAAGACTGCCTCCTTGTTGTACAGCTTTTCGTATCTGTGTTTTGCTTATTTTAATATCTGCTCCAGTTTTGTTTTGCATTGCCTTTTTCAACCTATTTATTTGTGTATTGGTTAACATCAGCTGATCCGGACCAGTTAATTCAGAATTTGATAATCTTATTGTTATTGCTGAATTGTTTTTTAATGCTTTTGCTAGTTTATCTTTTTGCCCAATTGATAGGTTTACTCCATGTGAATGATAAGTTGTCATATCTTTTATATAACTAACGTTACATTAAAAATTTATTCCATTTATCGAAACAATAGTTTGCCATCCTTCTGGATGAGTTCAGCTTCTTGCTCGTATAATGTCAATGCATAAACTGAATATGCAGTTGCAGTTGTGCCAGATAATTCATAGTGGAATGTCAGCTTTGTGGTACCATCTTTGATATCCATTTTTTGTTTTGTTAAATCGAAATACAAGAATGGGAATAGTGTTTTGAAGTTATTGATATTCAACAAAGTCCCCTGACTGTATTCATTATTTGCATGCACATATTTGAGGACATCTCTGTAAACTCGAGTCAAATCAGCCTCTGGAGTGTAATGTACATCAGGATATTCATTGCCATTAGCCACAGATAAATGACAATTCAGCAATGTTCTGGGATCTGTTGATACACTAAATGTATTGTACAAAAATGGATTTACTGTTTGTGCAGCAAGATTTGCATCATTGATTATGAAAACAAACACATGTCTTGGCTTTGAAATCCCACTTGTTATCTGAAAATGGCCACTTCTTTGTGTTGATGAGTTGCTTCTTTCCACATTTTCACGCAAATAAACCCATTTATGTGGCTTCAAAAACTGACTCATATACAGTGATTGCCCCTCTGAATTGAAAGTTATTCTTGGTACAATCAACTCCATTCTGGTAATAATTACACGACAATCAGCCCCAGCATGCCATATTAGAATAGTATCAGATTCAATCTGCAAATTTAATTCCAATCTTGTTGATGGCAATAACTCATCCATCAATGCTTCAAAGAATGAGTATCGATTCAATGGTATTTCTGTATTGACAACCACTGATAGACCCAAAAGTGCTTTTCTGGTGGCAAATCCTTTATTGTAGTTGTCTTCAGCCGTTCGTTCTTCAGCGTGCCGGCTTGTATCCAAATAGAAAAAATCATTGGTTGCAGTTGATTGAGCATATCCTGGACTATATTCCAATAGATTCTTAATATTTACACAATGATTTGCATCATTACAATTATATACCATTTTACCATTCAATCTTACATCGAAATCATGTATAAGACTGTGTGAACCATTTACAATACCATTATGGTCTTCATCTGCAAGATTTGCATTCTGCATTGTTTGGACTTTAAAACCAACTGATATTCTTGCATTATACCAATCAAATGGAGTAACTTCTCCTGTGTTGTCAACAACAAAACGATAACCATCTTTCTTTTGAGACCTATTATTCCCTGGATTACCAGTATTCAATGGTGTCTCCAATTGGAAGAAGACATCTTCGTATCTCTCAATGTATTTTGGATTTCTGAATGATTTCATTTATACAGATATGTTACATTATTTTCATTTCCTCCTTCTTTTGAGTTTTCCACCAGATATCATCCTATTGACTCTCTCAGCTATTTGAAAATCAGTCAGTGGCTGCTCCATTTTTGGTTGGCTCATTGTCACTGATTTTGTTTTGGAAGGTTGTTTTTTGCTCAATAATTGAATTATTTTATCACCTGCTTTATTACCAGCAAACTCACCAGTTTTGGTGACTGCTTTTTCAGCTGCAGTTTTGGCTCCTTTTTTAGCTAATTCTTTTGCTGTTTTCCCGAAAAGTTTTGATCCAACTGATCTGAAAACATCCATAATTCCTTCACCATGGATATGTCTCATCGCATAACGACCCAATTCTGGGTCAAAACGTGGCTTAAATTCACTTTGTCGTACCATATATTGATATATTATATTAAACTAGACCTGAGAATCAAGCTCATGAACCAGTCAATGCCAATCAAGTCAATTGGCCGACCCAAAGCGTCAGTCACTGTTATCCCCATTTCTGAAATAATTGACTTGGAAACTGGGCTGAATAATGCTCTTTTTGGCTCAAAAGTAAATGGATAACTCCTTGTTAAATTGTCAGTAGGTATCATTATCAGTGTATTTGTGAATCGTCCATCACTGAGGCTATCAGTTATTGTATCACAATTAATGTTCAAAACGTCAATATCATTGGTAATATTTGGCAATTTTGTCCCATGTTCAGTTTGGTTAATTAACTTTGGTTCAAATCCAATAAGCGCTCCAAAATTAGAGTTTCTAATATCAAGCTTCCATTGGTTGTCTAGCTCAATGACAACTCTATATGATGAAAGCACAAAATATAGATTGATGCCCTTGCTGGAAGATGGTTTATCTTCATTTTGAATTATTGATTGAGTGATATAATCATCAAGATCATCATATGAATACATTCCATCAACAAATGTGATTGTTTTCCATTTTGTACCATTATCTGGGCTGTATTTTATTGTATTATTGTTGTATCCTGCATTGACATTATGCCACGAGTATGTCATTGAAACTCGATCAACAGCTAGCTCATGTCTCATTGTTGTGTCAAGCTTCAATGGTGGATCAAATTTGATAATAAAGTCTTCAGGCCGACTTCGACCTATTTTTTGTCGGTTAACAGATGAAATATGTATCGCCCTTTCTTGCATATATTATTTGATTATATATTGTTGCAATAAATCAATGAGTTGTTTGTTGTTTATTAAGCCAAGTTGATTCAATTTATGGGCTATTTGTGAAAATTCCTCTTTGACTCCATTATTGCCAGCCAAAATGGATCCACCAAGCAATTCCATTCTGTTAATCAAATCATTAGGATCATTGAAATAAACAACACCAGAGCCCAATTTCTTGAATTTTTGGCTGGATTTATGGATTGGAATCTCACTGAGTTGGTTCAATTCGTCGAATACCATTTTGGCAATATCACTGTATTTCTTCTTTGAATTAAATCTCTTGGTCAATAAATCGATTGTATCGAAATCAACCTTTTTGTCCATAACTTTGCGTTTATCTTTTGTTGCCACAAGTCTGAGTTGTCCCATTAATTTTGGAATATCGATCATGAGTCCACCATATTTCCCAGAAGATGATATTTTGTATGCATTTCTCTTTGGTTGAGTATAACCAGAACCTTTTTTGATGGTTTTCATTCCTTCTGGGATTATTTTAATGCGCCCTCTGTATTTTTGTAATAATTTTATATCTTCATCTATTTTATCAATTTTGTCTTTATTCTTGGTCTTTCCTTGCCCCTTGGATAAAGGGCCCTTCTTTATTCCAAGTTTTTTCAACATTTTGCCAATATTTTCATCGTAATCCTTGATGTCAATATCTCCTTGCATAGAAGCTTGGAGAACAGAACTCGGAGGTGCAAGATCGTATTGCATCAATTTTTGGAACTCATCATCATCAAAACCAGCATCCAAATTTGACATTGCTGGTTGATAGCCAATTGGTAGCTTTGCTTCTGGTAATTGTGGTTGTGGTTTTGTTTCTGGTTGATAAGTTAACATAGCAATGTCTTCCAAACCTGAAGTCAACGCTTTTTGGTTTTTCTCCAATTGTTCAATCAGTTTGTCTTGTTTTTCATCAATTGTTTGTTTTGTTTCCTCTTGAGCTTTAATAATTGGTTTGAAAGTTTCTGATAAACCTTGTTGTAAATCTTGCTTATCATGCTTGTACTCCTTCAATGTTTCTCTAACTTGTTTGGTTATTGTTCCAGCCTTAATCTTGGCTTCAGATAATTGTTTTAATCTTTGTAGATCCATTATATTATTAACTTATATTAGCTTATCTAATGTATTGATATACATGGAAATCCCAAATTATGACAGACATGATAAAAACACTAATTTCAAAAGATTGTATGGTTACATGCCAAGTGACACGTTTCGGATGTTAATATGTGGTAATTCAGGATCTGGAAAGACAAATTTATTGTACCATATGCTGATGAAACCACTTTTGTATTATGATAGAATACATTTATATGCCAAAAATTTGGAGCAACAAAAATACAAGGATATGCTACAAACATTGACTGATATATCAAATAGTGTCGGGTATAATGTCCTTGTTTGTAGCAATGATGATATAATTCCAGTAGAGGAATTGAAGGATGATGATGCCCAGAAGATAGTCATATTTGATGACTTTATTTGTGAAAAAAAACAGAAACCATTGATTGATTATTTCATTCGTGGCAGACACAAAAACTGCTCTGTTATTTATCTGAGCCAATCGTTCTACAAAACACCAAAAGATATTCGACTCAATTGCTCTCATTTCTGTGTCTATGACTTTCCTAGCAGCAATGAAAGAGGTCTGATATCCCGTGAGTTGGGTGTCGACAAGGATAAATACATTAAAGCAACCAAAGAGCCATTTTCATTTCTATATGTTGATAAGCCCATGAAGAGAATTAACAGGAATTTTTATGGAACAATATAACCAAATGATATAAATGGGAATATTCAACGAACATAGTTCATCGTCTTCTTTCACAACAGTTCCTCTTCAAGGAGCCACTGGGCCTCAAGGAATAGGATTTAAATTGACCCAAAATGGCAATTATGATATACAAAACAAAAAACTTGTTAATGTTAAACAAGGAGCTGATCCCAATGATGTTGTCACAAAGAGCCAAATACAATTGCTGGATAATGCTCCTGGTGATGTGCGAGCTAATAAAGCAGTAATTTACAGCAACAGTGGAGGTGTTCATACCAATAGTATCTATCTACAAGACACGCCAGACGGTGCTGGCAGCTCCAATGATGTTCGATTATTGACTGAGCATCAGTCTTATGAAAACATTCATCTTAATATACCAGATTTGAAAAACTTTGATGGCCATGGTGGACGAGCTAAAAGTGAAATAATGGTTACATCAACAGAACAACATATTACTGGACGGAAAACATTTTTTGATATTAGTGTTTTAAAACCCGATAATAACGATCAAGCGGCGAATAAAAAATATGTCGATGATGAGATTAAAAAAATACCATCACCTGATTTATCTACATATTTGAAAAAAGATGGCACTGTTGAAATGACTGGAAATCTGGATATGGGTAATCAACAAATTACTAATCTTGGAGCCAATATACAAAATACATATCATGTCGTTAATTTAGGTTTCTGTGATACTAAATATTTACAAAAAGTCTCCAATAGTGACCTCGATATGGACAATCATAAAATCAAAGATATGGCTCAACCAACTGATGATAACGATGCTGTTAATAAACACTACGTTGATCATAACTTTCTCAACAGGTTAACACCCAATGCTATTGGTGGTGATTTAGATATGAGAGGTCATAAAATAATGATTCTTGGAAATCCTTCCGATCCCAATGATGCTTCCACTAAAGCATATGTTGATACAGAAATAGCTAAAATACCATCTGTTGGAAGTGATTTGAGTGTATATTTGAAAAAAGATGGAAGTGTTGCAATGACTGGAAACCTTGATATGAATAATAAACAAATCAAAGATATGGCTCAACCAACTGATGATAATGATGCTACTACCAAAAAATATTTTGATGACAAATTGGAGCAAAGTCATCTTGTCAGCAGCCATAAAACAAATGAATTCAAATATCTTACAGATACCGATGAAAGCAGTTCAGAATATAATATCACAGTGTATGGAATAGCTGCTTTCAATCAATCCCCGCATCAGAATAAAAAAGCCTATGATATCACATTGATTAAAGACAGTGGAAGTAATGATTACAGATCAAGGATAGGTTTCAATATTTATACTCTTGCTATTGGAACATACACAATTGTGTTTGAATTCTACCCACCAGAAATGACTAATATTCAATTATCATGTACTCCTTCTGAAGCATACATCCACAAAGCTGTACAGCGTGATTTCACTGCTTATAGCAAGCTATTGGTTCAATTCAATAACAACAGCAAACAAACTCCAAATTACATCTATTTGACGATGCATGGAACAGCTACAGCGACTCCAGTATTACTCCAGTATTATCTGGTTGTTTACGGTGTCAAAGATTGGTCAGATAGCGTTTATCCAGGAGTGTATGACGGCTTGGACAATGTAATGTTTGAATATAAAAATGGAGATATGGAGATGAAAGTCAATTTGGATATGAATAATAAGATTATTTCTGGTTTAATAAATCCGATATATGATTCTGAAGCAATGAATTTGGGTTATTTTACCAACTTATTCAAAACGAAATACACTGGAACTATTGCCAGTGGTGTTTTCCAAAGAACAAATCCAACAAATAATTTTCAAATCGCGGCTGATGGAAATAACTTTTTCCATCTATACTCCGTTGTTTTCCAAAGCAATCAACAAGTTGCAAATGCACAAATTTTGATAAATGGGAAAAAACAAGGTGAAACAACCATCACTGACACATACCACAGAATAGGAAACATAATAAGTGGAAGCAATACATTTGATTTGCCCAAATCAATGAAATTTGTTAGTATTTATTCTATGTCAATATTGGATAATATTGGAGCAGGAACTGCTGTTAATGGAACTTTTGAATTAAAAGTATTACATTCTAATTATTTAGTCAAATATTTCAAATCAATAAATACAATTTCAATATTTCATGGAACTCTAAGAAATGAAATTTTTTATTTAGGCTCCAATGCTTTAAGAATACCAGCATATAATTTCTTTATTTTAAAAACGATTATTATTTATGCAACAAAAGGAATGAATCATACAAGAATACTTATTCAAACAAAATCACGACCACAAATTTATCATCGTTTGGATGTAAAAGTTGGAGTCAATGTTATTTCATTAAACATGAAATTGGATAGCATAATTGCAATGATGTTTCACAAACAAACAGAACCAGAGACTCCTCAAATCGGTCAAGTTGAAGGATCGTTTGAAATTTATTTATCAACACTATTAATATAATGCCATACATTGAAGATGAAAATGGAAACCATATTCTTGATGAAAATGGAGATAAAATAGAATACACAGTAACTTATGACAACTTACCAGATGGATTCAAATATAGAGAATCAATACATCTGAATGATGATGGTCATTTGGATACAGAAAACAGACATTTGGCGATAAAAGATGGAGTTAATTCAAATCATGCAATTTCACTCCAACAATTAATTAACAACAATGAGGACATCATCAAACCATATGTTGAAACAAAAATACAACAAGCTCTGGCTCAGTTTAAAGCTCAACAAGCTCAGGAAGCTGTAACGTTTCTCAACAATCAAGTTGCAATGAGAATAGGAAGAAAAAGTGGTACAATACCAAAAACAAATTACACATGGATAAAATTATTGAGTAAAGATGACATTAAAGGAATCAATACATTGCAAGAGATTATTGTGACAAACACATATATCAGGCGAAATGACAGATATCATCATTCCAAATCCGATTTGGTGTCATCATCATTTGATCAATTGGAATTCTTCTTTGATGTGTCATTTGAAAACTATTATTGCTACTTCAACAATCATCCATCTGACTGGACAATGAAGTATTTTGTTGAATATATTAGGATACAATTACCTGATAATAATAAATAAAAATATTGTAATCAAATTGTATAATGAAAGAATTGTCAGAATTGCAAGAACACATTCGAACATCGATGATAGATTTTCACCGTAAATTGAGTCTTCCAATATTGCCCAGACAGGAATGCAAGATAAAAAGTATCGTAATATTTACATATTTACATGAAAAATATTACAACACAGGTTTACCTGATGAAGTTTACAAAGAGTTAATTCATGATGGAATCGGATTAATTGGACCTGGAGATGGATGTTTAACAGCTATTCTCCATCGATTATTTGGTTGGCAACCATATATCAGGTCTCATGGAATACTACATGATGCTTATGGCCAATTTTACAACAGATATCATCGTGACAAAGGATACGTGTACACCATTAATGAGAAAAAAACATATTCTTGGATGAAAAAATGCATGTTTTTGGGTCAAATAACTGGTCTCTATTATTGCATCAAAAATAAGATAACCATATAATATATGCAAAAGAAGAAATTAATAATTGATTTCAATCATATTTCAACCCGATTATCAACAGAAGAAATTGATGAATTGAAAGCTTATTACATGTCATATCACAAAAAGATGTGGATGTACAAAAGTGCATACAAAAGATTCAAAAAATGGGAATTCGCTGGTAATATTTCATCCATTGTATTTGCAACTGGTGGTATTGCATCATCGGTTGCAACCAGTGGAGCTTCATTATTGGCAATATCATCGGTGTCTGTCATAATTCAAGCTTATATGAAGCATAAAAAAGTTGAAATCAAACTTTATCAATGTCAATATGCTTTTCAAACTTACGGACATTTATTAAATGAAATAAAAGAAATAATGAGAAATGGACATTTTGATAGAGATGATTTGACAAATAAACTTACTCAAAATGATGATTTCATTTTGGATAATTCGCCGATTGTCGATAAATGGGGTGACAAATATGATAAAAAATATCAGATATTCACTTATGTTTGATTAATAATGTGTATGATTTGGGGGCCAATAATGTCCATAATTTTATCCCAATAAACATTGTATAATTTCATTGTTTTTTTGGATTTTGTCAACTCAATTTGGGAAGAATCAATTTTCATCAATCGCAATATTCTATGCAAAAGATATTTCAAACTGATTATTCTCTTTCGTTTGCCATTGATTTCTGGCAGTATTTTGTTTATTTCAACGAATATTTTATGAATTTTGAAATTGTTTGAACAACTGATTTCAACTTTGTTTTTCAAACTAATTTTATCTAATGTATGCGACAAATGGTATTTTCTATTATACACTGTTTTCTTGTATATTTTGAACAAATTGGCATGAAAATTGATGTATTCTGTTTTGTAATCTTCACCAACAACCTGTCCACAAGCAACACACGTTATTTGACATTCCATGTTTCTCAAATTTTGTGATTCACAACATTCAGGCATTGATTGTTGTGTTTCAACTTTGGATTCATCATGATATCCACAAAATTCACATTCATCTTTGCAATGCAGGCTTTGGCATAGAGATGATTCCACCTGCGGAGAAACATCTTTTGTATTATTCAAATTTGTTTTCATTTTTGTATAAATATAGTATATAATATAATTACACAAAAATGTTTTCAAAAATATTGAAATCAAAAAGAATGATACAAAGTCTCGAAATCAAATATGTGACAAAAAATAAACCAAATACCTCATCACAAAAGATGAGTCAAAGTCTTGAAATAAAATATTTACCACAAAATATGAATAAAAGTCTCGACATAAAAATATCGAAATTAAATGATTGCCAAAAAGATTAACACAATTTTTTGCTGCAATGTTTTGATCACAAAGTTTTGTTTACCAATGTTTGAATGCCATCCTGGATGGATGTGTATTCCAATGCCCATAAGCATAACTGTAAATTCCATCTGGATGCAAATATCGTTTATCATCAAAACATGACAACGATGTCTTGTTGATTGTGTAACTACCCAATTGATGATTGTTGCTGCGGATTGTTTTCATTTGGTGAAATAATTGTTTCTCATTAAACAACACATCTTTGTAATCAGAATGTTGAATATCATTTTTGATCACATTCTTTTTGATACCTTTGGCTGTTTTTCCACCATTGTTGTTATCTTTGATATATGAATACATTTTGGATCTCAATCCAACGAATTCAACAATTGGAACACCAGCAGCTTCATCTTTGAATTTACCAATTACTTTCTTGTTAGTTGCATCAAAATATTTGTTATCCACATTGTAATCACTGTTGTCAAACATATCTTTGTGTTTCCAAAAATCGGCATACACATCTTCTGCTTCAATTTCATATGTCAAACTGTCTGTATCCGTAAACAGTAACTTAGCTTTTGAACCATACTTCTTTTTAACGAAATTGTAATGGAAATCGTACATCAATGTTTTGCTCAAATCAAGGATACACATTCCAACATATGCTGGTCGATTGAGAGTCAACGATTCCTTTATTTTATGGACTGCAACAAGGTTTTCATTAAAAATCTTGCTGTTTATGAAAGTTGGTTTCGAAGTCATTTTCAATAATTGTTTTTCATTTGTAACCAATTTGATGTCTTCCCGTTTTCTGATATTCTCCATTGTTTTCCCAAAGACACTATTGTTCATCAGTTTGAAGAAATCTTTCTCAAAAGCATTCTTTGCATTAGTTCTTTGTCGTGTATTGAAATCAATGTATGTTTTCAACCAAGGTGATTGGTCAAATGATAGAACACGATAGATTTTCTTCAATTTCAAACCCAATTCACGATACAATTGTAGATTACGATAATGTAACACATATTTTGTTTTGTTTCCCAATGTTGGAATCAATTTATTGACTTGTCCACTTTTGATTCCAAATTTTTCTGCAATTCTTTGACAATAATCTGACAGCATATCTTGTGTCACTTTGATTTGTTCAGCAGCACATGGATAATCATTGTGTAAATCATGTAATTCATTGGGATATTCCAAATCGACTTCCAATAAATATCCAGTCTTGTTATCTTTGGGAACTGTTTTCCAATTAATGTTTTTTATTTGTTGTTTATTCAACCATTTGAAATTCCCTGTTGGAAGATGTTGTGACATCGCCCATCCATATAGATTGTTTGCATCCAAATACATGATATGTTTACTGGGTTCATTAGGATTCCAATTTTGCATGTATTTGTTGTTAGCTTTGCCATATCTAGTGGCTATGTAACTGATTCCTCCACGCATGCCTTTTTCAACGAATTGATACATATCAATATCCGTGATTAATTCAAGTTTGACTTCAGTCATTTTCAACATTGCATCCCAGGATAAACCCGGTGATGTAAAATAATGACATGGATCCAATCTATAATATTCCAAACATGTTTTCCTGAAATTTTCAAATACATCAGCCAGCAATAAAACATCAGATTTGAGATATAAATCATGGTATTCGCCCATATTTTTCAAATTAAAAGTATTCCAAACATTTTGTGCATGACTGTATTCTTCATCAGTGATATTAGTATTATTCATTTGACTGTAAAATTCATCTTTGGTTGGTAATTGAGTATCATTGAATTTATCAAAATTACTCATATAATCGTACGGATAAACTCCTTTTTGTTTCATTAATTGCAGTTTTTCACCTTTGAAAACTTCATTGGTATATTTGTATGCATCTTCTGGTAGATTTTTTGCAAGATTTGCCAATGATTGATTCATAAACTGAAGACTGTCGATAAATACTAAATTATAACCCAACATGAAGGCCATGTATTTCTCCATATTATTTGGGATTACATTAATTTTGTGTTGTCTGGTTTCACCTTTTCTATCCACATAAGTATTGGTCTCAATAATTTTACCAATTTCTTGCATTATAAAATGACTATCATATCCTTTCAAATTATGAAATATTACAGGGATTTTGTCAGTTATTGTAAAATCCCTGTTACATTGATTATGGGCTGAGCCACGGAATTCGCCATTAATATGACAATGATCTCTGACACGTTTATCTGTTTTCTTGTATTTTTTACCACAAATATGACAAGATGTTGCTTTTTGGAATTTGTTTTCATCTTCTGGAGACATGACTAATGGTTTATTGAATTTGTATTTAATAGTTTGTCTGCAGTATTTGACTTCAGCAAGCATTGCCTCCATGAATTTGTAAACAGCTTTTTCTCCACGATAATATTTTATTGGTTTGGAATATTTGTCATCATAGCAGCAAACAACTTTGTATCCATAACCACAATCAGTGTGTTTTTGATAAGCTTCAGTAAAAGATTGTTGGTTAGATTGATTACAACCATGAATTGGTTCAGTGATTGCTTCAAAATCAGCATAAATCACGAATGGTGCTTTCATTTGTTTATTATAATTTGTAAATTTTATTTTTGAGCCAACTTCAGGCATTTTGATTGATTGTTTACCATTGATTTCAATACACACTTCCTTGTGTTTCAACAATATTTCTTCCTTGGAGAAACATTGAAGGCAATGCATACAAAAATGTTTCTTATTTTTATTTCTTGTTTTTCGATACATAAATCTATTAAAATTTTTAATATAAACATAATGTTTGTTTTCATCATCTGAGATTAACAGCAAATTCAATACATCATCAAACTTTTCTTTTGAAACATAAATTGGATAAGTTTGTTTGTTTTCATAACCGAATACGTTGATGTTAATATTGTTTTGGGTTTCAATTTTGTTGTATTGTTTGACTGAAACAGGGAATTCAATTCCTTGGTAATCCAATTGTGGCATGAATGCTTTATCTGTTTTTTTGATTCTTTGTGGATCTTTAATTTGTGGATTTAAATGTCTAACGTGACACCATCGAAAGCATTCATTGTCTTTATTCTTGAGATTAATCAATCCACTTTTGTGATGTTGAAGTTCAGTTGGGAGTTTAATGTAAGAACTTCCAGTAAGAGGCTCATATTTGATAATATTAATGTAATGTCCATTGATTGATTTAATTATCCAAGCTGAACCTTCACTAATCCATTTGTGAATATCATTCATAATTTGTTCAACATTAACATCCAAAGATTCTTGAAAATCATTGGCATTAGTTATTGTTTTTGGTTTACTATTAAAATATCCAATTCTGGAGACAGTTTGGTTTCCTTTTTGTTGTTCAAAATAAATTGTCAAAGTTTCAATAAATTTAATTCCTTTCATTTGAGTTAATAATTGTTTCATAAAATGAGCAATCGCTAATCTGGTTGAACTCATTTGAATCAAAGGATCTGTTTCATTTTTAATTCCAACTTCATAAGATTTTGTATATCCCTTGAATGCTCTTGCAACTTCTGTGATTTGGGTTCTTTGTGTTGGAACTGGAGCCATTTTCTTCATCCTTGGTGCTGCTTTGGGTATTAATTGATTATCAAATGATACTTTTTTCACTCTAGGTGCAGCTTTGGGTTTATCAGCAAATTGTTTTGGAGGAGGAATAATGTTGTTTCTTGGTTGAACAATTGGTCGATCTCTGAATTGCATTGGCGGCTTGATGATTGTATTCTCATAATCTTTTACCATTTGTTTGACAGATTTTCGTGGAAAAGGAATTGGAGTAACTTTCTTGGTTCTCGGCATTGGAACCGGTTTTTGTTTAGCGATTAATAATTCAATTAACTGATTTTTCGTTAATTTGGATAGATTAGATTTATTCATATTATAATAATATAACATATTATTTTTATTGGGTGCGTTTGACAGGTTTGCTAATGAATGTTGACTGTCAACAACATTCATGCCAGATATCGGTTGCACATCTGGCCGGTGCATTTTCTTGTTTATTTTTTGTGGCAACATGGCCTGTATACACTAATTTTAGTATACACAGGTCATTTACACAATTAATTACATCAAATCTTTTGGATTAATATTTTGTCGTTTCATTGATTTCATCATTTTTACATAAGCTTTGTCAATAGCTATCTTATCCTTATCTGAAAGTTCAGAGTCGTAATCAATATTTGAATCAATATTTGTAGCCAGTTTTTTGACAGTCTTCAAAGAAGATTCCATTTGTAAATTAACAAGTCTATTATCATCTTTGTTTCCATTTTTATAAGAAACAATAACATTATCAGGTAATTTTCCATAAAAACATTCATAAATGAATCTATTAACTTGCATCGTTTTTTTAGGTATTGGTGATTGACTCAAAGTAATTCTTCGTGAACCATCTTTACTTTTGAACCCCATTAACATTTTATTAGTTTTAAAATTCATTATTTCGCCATTTTTTGTAGAACCATAATTAGTATACAAAAAATGAAGATAAAATTTCTTGCCATCTTTTACAACCGATTTTTTTCTCTCACTCATCCTCTCTATTTTAAAAATAACGCGTTTTGTCTTTAAGCCACTTTAGTAAAAAATTTACAGTAAATGTATGAGACAAAAATTTTATGTCAAATGTTGTTAAATCAATAAATGTTTTAACAAGATTTTTAAACAAACAACGTACAAAACACGAAACAAAAAATGGTGACATAGTAACAATCACTCCAAATAAATAATTTGAAAAATGTCTTTCATATTTGAATCATGAGTTGGTTTTGAAAGAGCAAAAACCACAACATGTGGAGATTCAATAAATATAGTCCGTATATTACGATGTGAAAGATGAAAATATCCTGATTTGATTTCTTCAAGACAGTCAATAGAAGCGTGACTAATAGTTTTGTATTTCATGTTTGATAAAGCATCAATTAAAATAATTTTTGGTTCTGTACCATATACATTGATAAAATCAGCCATTATCCATTTCATAGATGTACCAGTAATTGGAGAAGTAATTGCTTTATGATATTCACCCATATATTGAATAAATTCATAAATTTCACTAGTTTTATTTTCAGTGTAAATCCAATAAATATCACGACAACCTGGTTTGGATGTAATTAACATTTCTTCTAATCGGCCTTGCCAAGAAAATGGATCATATTTGTTTTCAGATATTTTGCTCAATGTGTTACTCATATAATATATGATTAGATAATTTAATCATAATATAGTGGAAATTGTCTATCATCCATATCGTGACACATTCTGTAATACATCTTATTGATTAACCTATTTTCTGTGCGTATAAACTCACAATCATTATCTTCCATTGGTGGAAATTCCATTAATCTATTGACTACTCTCAATTCATCTTCATTATATGAGCTGTTCAAAAATTCTTTTCTGGCTTTGTGCATGTGTTTCATATTTTCAGAGGCTGTAACCAATTGCAAATTTACAATTGAATTGTTCTGGCGATTGGAATCAATGTGATTTATTTGTAATCCAGGAGAAATATGTGTCTGATTTACGGCCTCATAGACGAATCGATGAGCGGGGCATGTATTGTTACGTCCCGGAGAAATTATATAATAGCCATTCTCAGACAAATATCCTTTTCTAGGTTCTAATCTTTTTCGATTGATTATATAACCATCAACTGAGGCTCCGAAATTTTGAAATGTTGGATGAATAAAATATGTTTTATCATTGTGATCAAATTGGTTGTTCATATAAATTAGATTACATAATTTTTCGAAATCGGTTATAACCGGTTTTTTTCTTCATCATTCAAATCAGCGATTGATGAGTTGGTTGGATTTAATCGATGATTGTTTGTGAGTTGGGGGTCAGTTGGGTGTCATTTATGAAAGTGAGAATTTAGGTTTTTGAAAAACCGAGGATAAAAATTTAGGTTTTTGAAAAACCGAGGATTTAGGTTTTTAGGTTTTTGACGTCTCCGTTGCAGGAGTTAGGGTTGAATTCAAAGGCTGAAATAGTATTTTATGTAGTTATTGGGGTGAGATAATGTGTGGTTTATGGGGGTTTGGAAAAATATTGGATTTATAAGGATTTGTATGGGATTTTTTATCGTTTTTTGAAACGTGAGCTGATACCCTCATATATCTAACTACTTCAGTGTTCGAGTTCTTTAGGTAATATCGTAAATTATTTACATTCTATCATGATGTGGATGCAACATAACTCCCTGTGTTACATCTATCTATCATTTGTATTGTAAAGTGCATTATTTAAGAGCTCGGAAATGAAATACTTAAGTTCGCTAGGGCTCGGGCACGGCAATCGCTACTTACAAAGTAGGGAAAGAGGTCAAAAAAAGGAGCGGTCCATGGGTTTTTTTCCTAGAAAAGTTCCTCTCTTTTCCTTTTCCTATTTCCTGTTTTAATAATTTTTCGCCAACCTCAAGTAATATAGTACAATTACTCATGCAGGTGATTAAAGAGATTTTATTGATTTCATTGGTCGAGGATTGCGTCATATGCTGCTTAATTCACCTGTCGCAAGATAATTAAAATCGGAGAGGACTAATTTTCAAAATGGTCGCTTCGCGATTCTGAAAGACACTGAAGATGCATTTTCTGGGTGAAGCTTATCGAAGGCACGATATGATTAAAAAAAACCTTGCTATTTATGGTGGGAATGTTGTCGCTGTTGTTTGCCTAAGGCGCGGTCTTAGCAGGTCGCACATTGGTTGTATTAATGAAGAGATTACAAACGCAGAAAATGGAACGAGATTACCTTCAATTGTTTTTACAAAAAGCTACCACTGGAAATTATTTATGTTAAATTTAACGGGATCAGTCACTTAATTTGAGTGTTACTTTAAAAAGCTGAATCTTATTGGAGTCTTAGGAAACTATAAAATATGTCGGAATTTTTTTTTTAAAGTAAAATTCTAAATTATGTCTTTATGTCTTCGAAAAATCGCTTTAAACCTTTTTAACACCAATTTGCATTAAGGGAATCCATAAATGGTGCAGTACAATTGATTCTTCTTCTAAACTACGGAGACTACAAGCAAGTGTTCTTGGAAATGGATGCGGATGGCCAGTATGAAAATTGATTTCAACCGACTTTCTCCAGTTTTCGCGGTCTCCGTTGGTAAAGCCTGACGGCGGTTCGTTTTCCTTTAAAATTTACGTAATATGTACGTTGCTCCAGAGGAAGTACGCGTAGACAGGGCATAACGTAACGTACATGTTTAGCAATTGTTGAGCAAAAACACTAAAACCCTCATTGCAGTGCCCCTTTAATTAGACCACTGAGGCGTACTAAAATAAGCGGGATAGCTTCCATTTGGTTATCATTATCATTATCATTATCATTATCATTATCATTATCATTATCATTATTATGTATAATAACTACACTTCTCTTCGTTAACTCTTTGGGTTAAAAGAAGAACAAAATAATTTCAATCCTGGTGTACTTACATCTGGCCCAACAGGAGCCACTTTAGTACTCTGAGATTGATCGTAAAATACTTTCCTGGCAATTTGGTTGCACATCTCCCCATTTCTGCGGGTCTCTATTAACATGTGGCTGATGTCTGAAAACCATAACAAATGATTAGTACTACTTGATCACAATTAAATGACTTAATTTTGATCTTTTAAGAGCTCTGACGTTTTGTTACCCGAGGCATGAATCTCTTGCCAGTCAATTTAAATCCCACCCACCCCCCTCCTTCTCCTCTATTCCCTCGCACCAGCATATAGTGACGCACAAAAAGGAATCATGCAATTTTAAAAAGCTACGAGTAGGAGTGTAATATTATCTTATATTAACAAATAGATTCTATTTTGCTGTGCGTCTGTACTCTGATAACACACAGATGACGTCAAAACGTGGTGAGAACAAAGAAGTACGGCAAGCAGCGTGACTGATGCTCTCACCACGTTTTGACGTCCTCTGTGCGTTATCAGAGTACAGAACTGGAATCTATTTCTTTTATACAATACCCAAGACATTTCAACACATTTCGTGAGCGAGAATCGCGTTGGCTGAACTGAGTCAAAAACTTTCCAGCAAACTCAGTTTTAGACTACTACACACCTGCAATTATGATCTTCTAAATTAGAGTATAATCCGATCGAATTTCACTTATAATATATTCAAAACCAACCTTTATTCCAGAAGGAAATCCTTCACTGCGATTTGTAATCGATTACTCACCATTACCGGATTTCTATCGGCGATATATTTCGACAAATATTTGCTTCCTTTTCACGTCACAACAAAGTCCTAGCCTTCTTATCCTGGTTGAGGTCACTCTCGACGGTCTTTGTCCAATTTTTTATCGGTCAGTTTTCCTTTCCGCGTTTTACACTGTTCATTGTATAAATTGTGTTATTAAAAACTAGATCATTGTATAATGCAATTCCAGGGATTCGATTGGCTTAGCGGCCATGGTATATGAGCCATTATACCGTGCCCGAGAAATGGCGACCATTAAATTGATTTTTAATTGTTCTTTAAAGCGAAATGGGCAAAATCTAGCAATATTTCTTGATTGTCTTAAATAAAACAATTATTCCACTCATGCTTGTTGGATATGAGATGATTATAGCCAACTCGGCGCTACGCGCCTCTTTGGCTATCTATCATCTCATATCCAACGCACGCTCGTGGAATAATTGTTAAATATTTACTGTATTAGCCTCTACATGTTTTACAACGGGAAATAATAGGACACATGTCATTAATGAACATTACAAGTAGAAGTGGAATATCAAGTTAATATATTTTCTTATTTATTGGGTAAGCCTTACAATCAGGCGAGGTGACCATAACTGCGAACATCAGTTACCGAATGTTGCATATGCTATTTCATTTCGAAGGTTTTGTATGCTGCATCTGTGTGGAAAGAGACCCTTACTGAAAGTAACAGTCAATAATTTACATTTATTACCTGTTAACGGGAAGGAGGTTCCATATGTTGCAAAATACGCTGATTTCAGGTTATCAAGCACACGATCCAACTAGGAAGTAAACAAATAAAACAAAGAAGGATTACAGAAAATGTTTGCTTGGTTTACCCGAAGATCTTGCTGCACTTATGGTTGTAGTCACACTACAGGGTTAAAGCGTAGTTTCGCCCCTAACGGTTAAGGGGAGAATCAATATTAACTTTTGCCTCGATCACACTGCGATCTGATTTACAGTCAACTGCCAAATATGATTTTCCACGTCAAAAACGCCTCGATTTCTCTCCTAAGCCGATTTATTTTACTTTTCCTCCATTTACTTCCTACGGTGACTGCTCCCGGCGATTAATACTACACTAATAGGTCAGGGCTTCTAGATCAACATTTTACTAAAAGCTAGATCATTGGATAATGTAATCAGTCCAGAGTTTTGATTGGTCATGCCACGAGCATCAAGCATAATTGTACAATAGTGGAGAAATAGCGGCCATTAAATCGTCATGTGATCGTTCTTGCAAAATCAAATCAGCAACATCTAGCAATATTTCTTGGTTGTTTTCAATAAGACGATTATTCCATTCGCACTTGTTGGATTTGGGATGATTACAGCCCCCTAAGTGCTAGGCAACTCTTTGGCTATCTATCCTTTCATCTCCAACTCCCGTTCATGGAATAATTTTTAAATGGGCAGATCAAATGTTTTTACCTTTTGTTGCCTGGCAACCTCCTGTTCAGATGTACTATCGGTTTCAGTTGTTAAACTGTATGATTCTCGACGTCCGCATCTGAAGCGACAGGCTTTGAAGAACCGAAGCAATAGCATAGCAAACTTGAAAAACAAGTTCCACGGCACCGGAATTGGATCGTATTTGCTGTAAGTTCTTATCAAAATAGCCTTTCTCAGTGACCACTCTCTCAGGGAATTGTTCTTTAAAAGATAAAACATCCCCGCACTGTTATTTATTTAATTATTTATTTAGGGTTTTTTTTTGTGGTAGGAAGAAGATAACTAATTAAGTCGCCATCAGCTTACCAGGTCAGGTCAGGTCTGTTTCGTTGTAAGGGCGTGGACTGCACAACAGGTTTCCTTGTAAAGTGCCCCTAACCCTTCAATTTGTTTTCTTTTGGTAGATTTCCATATCTGTGAAGAACTCATTTTCGAAAAACATTTTCAGAAATATTGAATCCTTTTTTTTTTTTTTTTTACAAGCGCTAAATGTTACTGAAATTTTTAAATTTTTGCATGCTTTAAGCCCAGCTGGACAAATTTTTGTCTCGTGGGCTTATTAGGAACGAGCCAATGAGAAGCGTCCGACATTTGACACTTTCTTAGCTGTGACGTAAGAAAAAGACACCGTTCCAAAGCACGAAGCATTGAAAGTATGGATCCTTGAAATCCTTTACATTTCGAGAGTTGCTGCATCTAAAAACCACACCTTTTTCAACCATTTTCTCAGTTTACAATTGAAGCATTACCGCGAATCTTCGGATATTTTTGTACGCTGTCCTTTTCTTACGTCACGCTCCATATTTGGACACATTTGGCCGAGTGGGGGACTAATGCAAACGGTAGGTGAAAATATCGACAAGACTGCCTTCAAATCTAGCGCTAGTAAAAAAAATAGGATTCAATATTTCTCGAAAAATTTTTCGAAAATGAGTTCTTGAAAGATATGGAAATCTACCAAAAGAAAACAAATTGAAGGGTTAGGGGCACTTTACATTAATTTTAGTGGTTTAACTCCCCATTTCTTACATATATGTGGGAATCGCAATAGTTACGTTCTGGGGCTCGGTACCTCTCAAATGCAGGCGGGGTTCTCAGAGTGTAAAGTAAGGGTGAACCTTAAGCGCATATCGATAATAAACGCTTAGCCCATTCTCAATGCAACGTTTTGGCCAAAAAACACCAGCTTCGTCACAATCACGTTGTTTTAAATAAACCTTTTTTTTTTTTGCAGGGTAAGCGACAGCTATGGGTGGGATAAGATAATTCGTTGAGTTGACAGGACCATAGTTATTTTTGTAACACGTTGCATTGGCTAGTAGATTTTAATTTATAATACCTCTACTCGCTCGTAGGTGCAAGAAAGAACTGCAATCATCATATTGACAAGTAGGATCACCGCTGATAGAATGAATAAAGCGTACATTATTTCCACAATGTAGTCCGATGGAGATTCGCGGAGGGAAAAAGGCTCCAAATCTGGCATACCAAGAATTGTCCAGGCTAAGTGCTGGACAATTTTAATCCAACTGAAAATGCAAAAAGAAGAAAGATAAACAAGCTACTTTTTTTTCTAGAATACCACCGTATTTACAAAAGAATATTTGTCGCAGTAGGCAACTTCCCGATTTTCAATACCGCAGGCAATGGCGTCACGTAAAACAAATGCCGGCAAATTAAGGTCAAATATTCGTGTCCATTTTCCTGGTCAGAATTTAAGAAAAAGTTCATCGTAAATAATTTTTCTCCCACCTAACAAGTTGTCCAAACAACAATCGAGTGTGTTGAAAGTTAAAATTAAAATAAGGTGTTATAGTGCAGCCACTATTTCTGGTTAATAACGCAATGACTAAAACAGGAACTTAAACAAATAGGACGTCTTACCAAGAGAAACCATTTCCGCTACAAATCCTTGAAAGAAAAAAAACAGCAAAAATTATAGCGTATTTATGAGATTGGTGGTTTCTTTTAGCTAAAAAGAATTCAGCAATTAAGACAGTGGACATTAAGAAATAAATGGATGGACGGAGGAAAAGACGTCCAGATAGATTTATAACTAAGGTAAGGCTTACAGAAAATAAAACGAACCCTTTTCCTCGTGAAACTGCTTGGTCGCCACCAACAAACGAAAATTCAGCCACTAACACTTTCGCCATTGCCAAAGAGAATGCTAATATCGCCACAACAAATTGGACAAATATTACTGCCACATCTTCAACAATGCGGACAAGCGCTATATGGGTAGTACCAGTCTCCTTGTTTGTTTCCAGAAGATTACCTAACACCCTCAAAGTCAAGATGCCAGCGTTAAGGGCATAGAGATATTGGGCAATCACCAGCCAACGATTCCCAATCACGGGGTAATGAATTGCCCAAGTGACCATGCGTAGTGTAAAGGTGACAAAGAAGACGATGAGATTGACCAAGTCCATCCGATTCCAAAGATCGCTGTCAAAACAAAACAAAACATAGAATCAGTGGAATGTTTAAGTTTTGTTAAAAACACAAAAACTAGTGTAAATTTTCTTTGGAAACTAGTGTAAATTATATGTGTATTTCGGAGAAATCGATACAAAAACTAATTATAGTTTGTCCTTCTCAAGAGAGATAACTCGGTGTTCTAAGACCAACTTGACGTCAGAGAAAAGTTAAATTATAATGTTTCAATCGTTTTGAGCAAAACACAGAGAAATCGCCGTGACAGTGCCCATTCGAGTCTAGTCTCCATGTTATCGTAGAAAGATTTCGCTCCATCGCTGCAATAGGTCCGCAACGAATAATCAGGTAACAAACCTGATATACGATTTCAACTACACTACACAGCAGACCATGCACAATCCATTAGGTTTCGTTTGCTCAACTTTGTTTTAAGGGCGGTGCCTAGTTATACCGAAGTATTTTTGTGCGGTTTATGACTGTGCGAGAAAAGCAGACCTTATCAAGGCCTATAGGATTTCAAAACGAAAATTGGGGGTAACCACGCATTTTTCAGAGATAATTAAGCAATAATATCTCTAATAAGCGGCAAAATATAACACAATGTATGGGATTTTTTCCTAAATTGAAGCTTAATTATCTCCGAAAAATGCATGGTTACCCCCAATTTTCTTTCGAGATACCAAAAGCATTTGCCAAGTTCTATTTTCTCCGTATAGTTTAAACCGCGCAAAAATATCCCTGTATTAGCAGGCACGACCAAGAGGAAACCCGGGTATCTCGAGATGCACCGAACGTATGCGCAGTAACGATAATAGGCACCGTCCTTAAGTCTGAATGTTTCAGTACTTGTCGCCAAACAGCAGACCATGCACAATCCATTAGGTTTCGTTTGTTCAACTTTGTCTTAAGTCTGAATGTTTCAGCACTTGTCGGCAAACATATCATCGCGCAGTTGACCAGCGCCCTTCAGTTTAGTTTTGGCGGGAAAGTTTTTATTTATTTTTTTTTTACGACCAAAAGACACCAGCTAAATCTTAAATTGCGAAGTTTCTGTATTATTGTTAAAACCTCTTTTCAGTTTATCGTACGGTAACCTTACTTTACTTGAAAGTGACCGTGATATCTTGCGATTTCAGGTCAGTAGCTTGATATCGTAGGATATCAGGACAGAAGACTAGGCTTCTGATTGGCTAATTGCGAATCTGGGTACGGTAAAAGACGTAATAAAATTGGAGTATGAAAATATAAGATTAGTCCCTTTGAAACAGTCGCTCACTGGGTAAGGTTTATGTCTCATCATCTTCATCATCATCATCATCATCATCATATCTTTATTTACCTTCGGATTTAGGAGTAGCTTATGCAGCTAATATCTCCAGGCATTTAAAGTGCTCCTAACCCCAAAATTTTTTTTTCGCTTAAATAAATCTTTGCACCTGTTCTAAACACATTGAGCCTTTTTGCGCCTTTTTTCAACCAAATGTTGGCTTTTTATAGGCTGTAAAAGTTACGAAATCTAGCCATCATCTGTCCCATGACCGAGCTAGTAAGGGGCATGGGTCTATTCCTGAATTTACGTCACAAACTGCTTTGCATGCATTTTCACAAAGACTTAATACAATGCAAATCAGTTTGTGACGTAAATTCAGGAATAGACCCATGCCCCTTACTAGCTCGGTCATGGGACAGATGATGGCTAGATTTCGTAACTTTTACAGCCTATAAAAAGTCAAGATTTGGTTACAAAAAGGCGCTAAATAGCGCAATATGTTTCGAACAGGTGTAAAGATTTATTTAAGAGAAAAAATATTTTGGGGTTAGGTGCACTTTAACTACCCAGCCATGAGAATATACACACAAAGCCCAGACCACAACACCGGGAACTACGTCCCCTACTCTTTGCGAACAGTGCGTGTGTTCTCTAACGTCCCCCAGAGTTATTTACTGACAAGGGTACTGACAAGGGTCGTGAGACGAGGCCTATGGTTTATCGTTCTTATCCGAGAAGACTAGAAAGTCTAACCATTTGCAGATGTTATTACAAAGGCAGCACTTTCTTCTCAGTCATTTAAAGACGCTGAGTCCGGCTTCAGTCCGGCTTCTTATTTTATGGAGATGAACTCACCTCAGGTAAGCAGTTTGTATTCGCAATGCAATCGACTTTACCGACTTGAACCTGAAATTTTCTCCTGTCGTTGATCCGTCCTCCGTGTTAGATGACGTCTCTGTTGGCAAACTTTTGAGACACTGATCGAGCTCTACAACAAAGCGGCCAATAAAAAAGACAAGAATAGCTACTTCTGTCACAGAGAATTTGACGACTGATTGTGATAGGCAAATGATGAAATGAAGGCCCAGCAAAAGGAAATAACTCAGCGTGTCCCTTGCAAACACAAAGTATGGCGTGGTGAAGTAATCATGGTAAAGGTCTGTAAAGCAATTCAAATAAAAACGTGGTTGTCAAATTTTAACTCGGTAAATGGCATTAAATAAAAATAAACAAGAGAGCCATAAATGCTTATTAAGCCGACGCACTCTTCTCCGCTTAGATGTTTTATGTAATAAATCAAAAACGAGTGCGAGTGTTTGACCGGGGTTCCAGACACGGAGAGACAAATGAAAGCACGAGGCCGTAGGCCAAGTGCTTTTATTGTTTCGAGGTGTCTGGAGACCCCGGTCAAACACGACGCACGAATTTTGGATTTGGCTTCTAAAACTATTCACACTTCTTTAGTAATTAGGGGGTATTGTTTCAGTACTTTAATTTCCCATGAGATTTTGTATATCAATAATAATCAAAATGTGGGAATTTTGTTGTTGTTCGCTGTAAGTCATGTGGTGATGAAGATAGCAGAGTCTTTTGCAGCGAATACCGAAAGCCGTTTTCGTTTTCCAAAAACTGGGGAGGAGGAATCAAAGTTGCTACAAGGGAGCATTCCTAAGTCAACTGCCTACAAAACCAAATGGGGGAATAAAATTTTTCGCGAATGGCAGATAAGTAGAAACGTTAAAGTTCCTGAACTTGATGCTGGTGGGGGTTTTAAAGATTATGGAGATTGTCCAAAGTTCAGTCGTTGAGTACAGATTTGGCAAATATTGATGCCAACGCTTTAAACTACTGGCTGAGTAATTTTCCCAGGAGGTTGCGAATAGTGAAGGGAAGGTGTATCCAGCAAGGATCGTTTATGGAATTATCTGTGGCATCCGAAGGCATTTAGATGAAACTGTGGGAAGCGAAGCATAAAAATCCTTTAGATTCTTCGGATAAAAGGTAAGAGAGGATATAGAATTTATGTTCAATGCAAGATTCTCTTTTCATCGAAGATTACAGTTAGAATATAGATTGACTTTTTTTTAAACTTTCTATATTTTATTGCAGATTTGCTATTTTTCGTCGTTGTCTTGATGCCGAGATGAAGGATAGTGCGCGGCAAGGTGTGAGTTTGCAAACGTCGAGTTCAATTTGTTTTGTTTTGATCCATGAATCTTGATGTCCAATGAGAAGACAGATGAACCACGCGTGGTTTTGATATGTGATCCAAAGCACGTGTGGTTTTCATCTGTGTTTTCATTGGGTATCAAAACTCATGGACGTGACGAATTTGGCCATTTTTTATTGGCTATCAAACTTATGAATTATTAATGAGTTTTAGAACGAGATAGAGCTAATTGAACAGTTTGGGGTCATGGTCTATGAACCTGACGTCGACTTATAAATTTTCGAATAAAGAGCAAGTTTTTTCTTTTACTGAAAACATTTTTGACATGATATATCAAACACGAGAAAGCGTGTCCAAACACTGAGAAGTAGGTTGAAAAAACGAGGCGCAGCCGAGTTTTTTTAAACGACTTCGAGGTGTTTGGATATCTGATGAAACACACTTTCGAGTGTTTGATATGGCTTCTCAAATGAGCAATAATTCTTGGAGAAATTCAAGGCTAAAGTTGGCAAAATTTTATGGTAATTAGGATCACATATCCAAACCTCGGTGTCACGGTAGTTATTTTCTTTGTTTTCTCTTGATGAATTATTAATGAGTTTGAAAAAGGAATGTAAATGCTTGATCAAGCTCAGTATTCCAGATAACATGAACCCGATGTCGACTTAAAAACTTCGAGTTAGATGCGATTTTTTTTCTTTGTGCAGAAAAGCATATCTGGAGGCCTTTTTTGACCAAAGTGGCAGTGTTTTTAAATCACCCAAATAATAATTTGCATTAAGCAAGAGAAGTGAAACCTTCAACTGACGTAATATTTCGATCAAAATCAAAATACTTCACGAAAGCTTATTCACGTAAAGATTTAATTTAAGTAGAATCCAAGACGTTTCTCCAAGTTTTATGAAACAACGAATATGGTCATTTAACACTGAATAAGGAATGAATAAATAAATAATGCAAAAAAAACCTAACTTACCGTAAAGACCGGCGCCATAAACCTCTGAAACAATAGAAACACAACGACTGAACATTACTCGTTTGCTGTGGCTTTGGCTTTGATCAAATAAACCAACTAGAATGTATTACTACTTTCATTCTTAGACAAAATTGAAAAATAATAAATCGTTGACTTAATGATAGCATGAAAGGAGGAAAACCCTGAAATAATAATAATAATAATAATAATAATAATAATAATAATAATAATAATAATAATAATAATGATAATAATAATAATAATAATAGTAATAATAATAATAGTAAGAAGAAGAAGAAGAAACAATGGTCCCTTGACGGTCTTGACAAAAAGGACACGAGGGGACCCCGGGAACAAATCTGTTTGCCTTTCGACAACTGGCCGTTGACCACCCGAGCAAGGGAACTTTTGTTACCCAGCTTACTGTGCGAGCGTTCAATGTGTCCATGACGTTCTGGCCGCGCTTTGTTCGAAATTTCAGAAGCGAGCTGAATTGAAAGAAAATCTTTCTAGCAAACGCGATATGGCTTCAATTGAGTCGGAAATGCGCTGGAAGGATAGGTATTAATCTCTACTTTGATTCTATGAAGGAATTGGGACACTAGGGATGATTTCAACGGATTTATTTCGTTTCGTGCTTCGGGCATGTCTGAAATGCTGTTCGGCCCTTCGTTACACTTAGCAGTGGAAACCCGAATGACGCTAACTCGCCGAAATCGCTTCGAATCGGCTTGAGAAGCTGGTAAATGACAAGAATACAAGACGAAACAGGGTAAGTTGACTTAATTGACAAAACAATGTTACTTTCTACCATTTCACACCAATCCGCAGTATTCCCATACAAATCCTTATAATTCAATGGTTCTCTGATATTGAGCTTGGGCTACCCGTGGGTTACACGACCGCTTAGCACACAGTCAGCAGGGGCCTTCAGTTTTGACTACGAGTACAAGATTGAGTACGAGTAGGACTTTTCAAAATTAGTTTGCGAGGCTTAGACAACCCCTTGTCACACCAATCTTGTTTCTAAGGTCTCCTAATCTGCTGGTAAACAACGGGAAGGAGCGAAAGTTCTGGGGATGTGACTGATTTGAAATTTGAAAGTCGTACTCGAACTCAATCTCGTACTCTCACTCTTATCTGAAAGGTCGCTGGCGTGTGTCACACGGCAACATATACTATGATAAATTTTAAGGTGTCTCGAAATGGTTTCACGCTGTTATAGTATAATTATGTGAGACGGTTAAAGATGACAAAAATCAGTTCTAAATTATAATTTGTGTAGGTAACCTATAGATTTCCTAACAGCACTACCATCGGGCAACTCTTTACAGCGGTTACCAATAACACGCGACCGATCGCCTTCAAAAGACTCCCTTCTCTCAGCGAGGTAAAATGTTTAGTTTCTTGGCGGGTTACCCTGGAATCTTGTCAGAATTCAAAGTAATTTCAACGGCTTTCCTTTGATTGACGTCCACCAAAACGCAACTTTATCCGACTCTTTTGAAGACGGTAGGTCGCGTGTTATTGGTAACCGCTGTAATACTAATTGTGACGTCACAGCGTTTGCCATGGTAACATATCAGGTCCACAAAAGAACTCCTAAATTCGAGACTTCGCAGATTATCTGACGTACTGCTGACGTACCGTTTGTATTCCGTTTTTCGAAAGCTTGCTCACTCTGCAACTTTTGGCGCAGTATGAGAAAAAGTATCCAGTGAAACTTCGGTTTTCGATAAACGGCGTTTTTTTTTTAATTATAAAAAATTCTATTGGACATCTTTCCCTCAAACATTGTCTATTATAAATGGTATACTGAATGTCCCAGGCATGCAAAAAAATCAAGCGCAAAATATTCAGTTAAAGGGAAATGTTCCCTGCAGGCGTTATTTTCGGTACGCGCAATTTTAAACTGCATTTCCATTTCCAATGCGATGCACACGCGACGTTGGATAGGGATGTTCAGCTGACACGTGCATCTTAGCTATGACGGTTCTAGGCTATACCAATACTCCCATTGTTGCCTCTCAAGACTTACGCCAGTTAAAAATAAATCTAAAATTAACTTACCATGTACTAGTTTGTGTTTGAGCTTCGATCGAATCTCGTATACTTTGCTCGAGATCACTTTGTCGAGTTTTGTAATTCCTTTCAAGTCGTCAACAGCCGAGTTGTCTCCAATGGCAACGGGAACAATACGCACTCCTTTCTTCTCCTTAAGTTGCTTGGTATCGATTTCTAGTTTTCCGTATCTATTTCGTTTTCCTGAGCGCAAACTTGTTGAATCGTTGGTAACTAAGAAGAGAATCTGTGGGTAAATGCACAGAGACATTAGAGTGAAAAACAGAGATTTCGTTGTTGTTTCGTGGTTGTTGTCTTCTTCTATATTCTTTTGCATAACAGTACAAAAACAAATCACCCGGGTTCTTTGTCAGGAAAATTCCTCCCGGTGCCATGTAAACGTCGTTATGACTGTTTATTTCCCATTGCATTTTTGTTTCAACCGTTTCACTTCAACGTGAAATTAGCCCCACTACTGTAGTGTACGTTATATAGTTTTATATTCTTAAATCTTTTGTTTATTTTATAGAGGGCCACAGAGTCATACGTTTTATCACTGCCACGTGCTACCCAGTCAAAGTAAAGTCTACTGTGTTGCATTGTATTGTAGCATAAAAACAGTTTATCAAAAGGAGGTGTAAATTGATAGCTCACGGTCAAAATTAATCGTTTGTTTTTCGAATGTATACATTGGAGTTGATTGCAACGTTTCGACCGCTATACAAAGGTCTTCATCAGGCGAGGGTATCGACTGGCTTTTATCCCATACCGGAATGAAAGTTGAGCGGTCAACCTTGTTATCAAATGTACATGTATTTAATTCCACAATCCGGCATCACATACCCTTTTACTTGCGTTTGGCTTAGGAAAGGCTTCCAAGGTTTCATGAAGGTCCTGATCTAACGTTGTCAAACGGTCACTTTGTCTTTCGATTGCTGAGATTTCCTTCACAAGCTCCTCTTCTGTTTCAAATATTTTGTCAAATCTAACGTGTTGGAGAGGCACTCCGTGGTTGCTACTGACAACGCAGTAATTGACTGAGTCAATTCCGCATCTTCGAACCACCTGACCTATGCACTCTTTCATCAGATCAAATGCCCTGTCTCCATCTTCTCCAGTGGTATTAAGAATGAAGCAAAGCATGAAATCTACAGAATTTGAAAAAAAAAACAACATTACAAAGTTTACCAATGTCACTCAATAAAGAATACACCATTCTCATTCATTCACCAGGTTTAAGATATAACATCACATTTATTCATTGCGCATATGCTACGCATTGGCATTCAAATCCTTTGCAGTATGCACGATGTTTGTCCCATGAACCTAGTTTAATGACTTTAGCTCCCACGAAGGTCTTAGGTTCGCTAGGATTTCCCTTTCTAGTTTGTCTGTGTAACTCACTGAATAATGCACCATTCGCATTACAAAATCTTCTCCCTTACTTCAAAATTCAAGCAAATGAGTACAACTGCAAGTATTCTCTCGTGCGGAAATCGAGAAGACCCCTCCCCTTGCCAACAAAGGCCGCTCTAGCATTAGAAAATAACAGAACTAGATACACCAAAAATGACAACTATACGAGCAACAAATATGACATGCTGACTGCACGTACATAAATAAGAAGGGTTGTGCCTTGAATGGATACTTCAAAACAAGGCTGGACACCTTATGGTGTTTACACAATGGAGTATTCTTAATGGTGATAGCCCTGACGTAGACGAAAGAACTGAGACAACATAGTTCCATTTAAGCAGGGAACAGCCGTATTCGGGATTTAGCACTGATCTATACTATTTAGGCCTAAGCACTGGTTTAAAAACAGTTATTAGCTGTCATTTGTTGTCATGGCTCTCTGAAATAAGTTAAAAATTACCATTTTTGTCCGTTATCGCTCTTTCGTCTAATAAATATGATAGAGGGTATAAACCAAATGACCCGGGTTCGAGGCGTAAAGCTTAGAAGGCGTAGAATGTAGCAGATGGTATCGTTTGTTACCAGTCTCAGAATATTCTAAAGTTAAAAGCCATGCGGGATTCCATAAAGAATTGCGAAAGCCACACTATATATAATAAAACTTGAGAAACTCACAAGTACGAGAAAAATTCATAGTTCGAATTAACTTTACTTTGGAACTTTCGAAAGCAGAAAACGGAGCAGAAAATGCCGTACCTTTATCTATTTGATCATTGTTAAAACTGTCAAGATGATTATTCTGAGTTGAACGAACTCACACCCAGTGCAAAAAGAAGCTTTAGCAACGACGACGGCGACGGCAACTAGAACGTCAAAATTACAAAAACAATAACTCTGCACGAGCATTAAACTTTTTGGTACATTCCTTACCATCACTGCATCACTGGGGAGTGAATTTTCTGATGGGACGTTTCATGGAGGACGTAAACACACGACGACGAATTTTTCTTTCCCTTTCTGAACTTGGGTGTGGTCTCCAATAATTTAACTCCAGAAAATTTCACCTACATTTGACGTTTAAATCGAGTTGGGATAATCGCGCCAACGTTTAAGAGAACGCGAATTCGTTTTAATAGTTATGTTTTCACTGCCGTCGCCGTCGTCGTTGCTAAATCTCCCTATATTATGCAAAAGGATGCCGCAACTTCAGGTGTGGAAAGCGTTAAAAAATACATGCCATTGTCGGAGGACCGGTTTAAGTGCGGGAAGATTGGAATGGTGGAAAACGATAAGTGGAGAACGGAATATATATTAGTTATATTTTTTATTCGATCTTGTTCGATGCGGTCGTCATCAGCTATTTTCGCTGGAGAGGCTTATCTAATAATAAGCTTAGTTGTGAAAACGCCGTTTGCTCCGACTTCTTGTACCCAAGTTAATTCATTTTTCTATATAATCGCAACAGGTAAATCATCTTTCGGATAACAAACAGCCTGAGTTTTGTAAACTACAAGTAATCCTTTGAATTGTATCTATAACGCTGCCTTAACTGACTTTCAAACCTTGGCGTTTCTTTATCCAGATCTGGAGCTTGTCCCTGACATATAAAATCCCGAAAACCAAAGGAAACAGAGCCATTTCCAGTAAGCACCACATCTTTAACAAAGTCCTCATCCAGACGTTTTTGTTCCAATCATAAAACTTCCCTCTCCATCGCTTGTCTAGTAAGGTGTACACGACTGGATGACACAAAAACTGCAAGGAAAGGAGAGAAAACTATAAAACAAATAGCATTTTATTTCACGATTTGAAAATGACGACCATCTTGATTCCCGCTATCTTGGATTTTTTTTTTTTTATTTCCCCAAAACATGAGCAGCCTCTTTAACAGAGTTTCTCCTTTTGACGTCCAACATTATATGTGCAGCGTTGTTTAATGGGCGGGTTGCCGTATGTTAATGACCATCTGGCCCCATCATATTAGCGCCTCTTGCCTTAAGGTGGCTGAACACAGTTTGCGCGCGCTTTACAGATTCTGTTAGTGATGCTATTAAGCGCGCGCTAGGGTTGTGGTGCGCAAATAAGGGGGTCGATAAAGTGATCCCTCAATTTCACATGAAATGGATAATAAAGTTAAGTTTTGATCCTAAATAACTAAGTTTCTCGTTTCAGGACTTTTTTTCTTTTCTTTCCGAGCAAAAAAAAACATTCACCAAGACCTTTTGCATGCTTTTCATCTTTGCCATGAAACCCAAATAAAACTACGCATGCGCATTTGACCAAAAAATTGCGACTGGTTGTTTTCGTGGAAATGAACTGTTTTCTAAGGAACCGCTCGTTTGAATTCCCTGAAATTTGGCATGAAAATAGTTCCCTAAAAGCGTAACTCGCCTACAAAGAGAAACCTAAATCTAACAGAGGGTATCTTCACAAAACATTAAAATGCAAAATTAATATTTGCAGGAGATCTCTCTGTCAAAATTACATGAAAATAGTGCAACTGTGTCAGTGTTTTGTGAGTTGTTCTGGATACAAAATATGGAAAAAATCTAATGAGTACATTTTCTAATAATAAAGGAAACCTACTATTTATGGACGTTTAATAGTTCGCTGCGTTGCCATGGAAACGGTACTTAGCTCAACAAGACGTACGAAAATACGTTCTTTCTTAGTTGGTCTTACACCATACCAATTTTGGGCGTCCAGAAATACATAGTTTCCAAATTACGTCTTCTAACACCTGTACACCAAAAAACTGTATTCGGCCACCTTAAAAACAATTTGAAGTGAGCGCCCAGGGTGCTTATTTAACACACAGTAAATGAAGGCATGCATTATTTTTAATTATTGTGTGTTTACCTTCATCTGTTTGTTTTGGATGGCTTCATCGATGATCGTGTCGAGTGATTCGCCAAACGATTCCCTTGATGGTTTATGGGACTTCAGTGGATCTATCAAACATGTTGTAAACTCTTCCACGGAATTTGCTAATGATTTCAGCTCTTCGACATCTGGTCGCTCATTGCGTGCTACGCTTTGAAGTTTTCCGCTCACCTTTATTAGAAAGAGGTCATGTTAGACTTGTAGGAATAAAGGAGCCAAAAATAATACAACTCAACTTTTTTTTTTCAAACATCTTTCGAAGATAGCCGAAAACAGGCGACCCGTTCTCTGAAAAATCTGAGCTACATTATAAGCACAATCCCACCGATAGGAGCATTGGCGCAGTCTGATTAGATTTACAAATGCACCTTAATTAACTAGGCTCAGTTTTAGCTCGAATTTTATGTGTTGAGGTCACACAAAAGTACATAGTGAAAATGGGATACTTTTTGGCTGATTTGTGAAATTATTTTTAATCAGTTAAAAAATATTCGCGTGCACACGTGCAAAACAGTTAAAGCCATTTCTGTTGCAATGATCAATAACTACAAGTTCATCATCTTTTTCCTCCCCACCATTCGACACTATTGCGAACCGTGAACATAGGCGACGTGTTTAACACTGCAACTTTAGCGATCATCTAAATTAAAATCACTAATCGGAGTCGCCATTGGTTTCGTTGCAACAAATCGGTCCGCGGAATCGGCGAGCAATCTTCTACGGACGATTTAAACATGCGCTTCTCAAATCCGCCTTTCTCTCTTTCTCTCTCCCTTTTCGGTTTCTGGTTGTTAAATTTTTCTAGCCAGGTATTTTTGTTACAAACCTTGAATGCGGTGAACAAAACATTTGTTTTGCCTCTTGCAAGAGTGTATGGAGAGACAGCTTCATTTATATCATCGAAGTCATCAGATTCCAACTTCTTCAACAGGGCTACCAGTCAGAAAACAACAGTACAAATCAAGCTGAATTTTGCAATATTTCAAAGGGGCTGATCATTTTAAAGCTGTTATTGGCTCACAACTGCCGAATTAAACCATCACACGAACACAATGTGGTGTCTGGCAGTCTTTTTAAACAATATTGCGTAAACAAAAATACTGCATGATTCAAAAAGAAAATAACATTACAATAAACCTTGTCAAACTATTAGAAAATGTAACCAAACAATACTGCCTGAGGGTGGGGGATCGAAAAATATTACTGCTTTACTGTAGACCACTCAAAATAATGATGGTCTTGAGTAAAGCTACGACGGCGACGACTACGACAACGCCACAAAACAATAGGTTTAATAAGCAAAAACGATCGATCTGCACGTGCATTTAACATTTTGGTACATTTCGATCTTTGCCGTCCTCTGCAAAACATCAACGTGAAATGACCAAATTCTAGGTTTTTTTTGGAGAACGGGAGAACACGTTGGTGAAAATTTTTCATTTTCTTTCTTAACTTAAACGCCACTCCTACCAATTTGGTTCTTGGATAGTTCGCCGTTTTTGTAGAAGTTGAGCGAGTTGAAATAATCGCGAAGTAGCTCAAAATGAAATAAAGTTATATTTTCAGGTGACGTTTTCGTTGCCGTTGTCGTCGTCGCTGCTTAAGCTCCCTATTGTTCTACCCTGCTATGCCGCGACCATAATGTAATGTTTAAAACACGAGCACCAGTTTTTTATCGGGATTTAAAACTTTTAGATCCGATAAAACACTTGCTGCGAGTTTTTTCAACGGCTTCAAGAACATTCCTGGAAAAGCGTTTGTCAAGAGAGTTCATAACAGTGATGCTTTTGTGAACGTTGGAAATAAGCATACGAGAAAAACTTCAAAGACCGCATTCTAATATAGGGTTTTAAAACCACTGCACGTGATGCAGGTGATGTTTTATCGACCATTTGATAGGTCAATGGACCTATGAATTATTAATGTGTTTTTAAAGCGAAATAAAAGAATTGTCACAGGCCTTGAATACAAGTAAATCAATAAAAGTTTTATTTGTTCATAAGGGACACTATGTCAGCTTACGCTGTTCTCCCCAAAGGCCCTCAGAGCATTAACAAATTAAACTGAAATAAATTTACATGCACAATCCATTAACAACAGCACTTCGATAATAGAACTAATGGTTTTAAATTTGATACTGGTCACTGTTAGGGCTTTAAGGGTTATAAGATAGGATTTTACACTTATTATCAATTGTTTAAATTTAGATCCTGGCATACACACCGTCCATCTCGTCCAAGTCTTCCCCCATGCCGTTTTCAGGAGAATCCATCTAAAACAGATAATACATTTGAAGCAACTTTATTGCACACGCCCCATGCTTCACTGCATGGTCCACGATCCTTCAGAGAACGATCGATAACGATAAAAAGGGAAGAGCCGACTGAGATCCTATCGGTAATGGGAAGAGATTTGTTCGCCACAGAGAAATGAAAGATCTTAATTGAAATGAAAAATTTAACTGAAGCTGGAGTTTAAAGCAAACGGACAACACGTTTTGGTTTCGAAGACATGTTTCGGCGGTTGCTATTGCCGAACGTCAGGTACAAAAGAACCTACAGAAATGACGAAATAAATTAAATGTATTAAACTAATTAAAAATGCTAAGAAAAATTGCAAACGAGAACCACAATACTGCACGCTATTTGGTAACTGATGATGGCAGTAGTAACCATGGAAACATGTCTTCCAAGCTAAATGTGTTGCACGTTTCTTTAAGTTTTACTTGTCTCCTGCCATCAAGATAGTTTATCTTAACCCCAGTCTAATGCTGACATTACGGGATTAGGTTCGATCAAAGATTCATAAATCTCGGCCTATTACATTTGTAGGGAAATGAGGAATCGATGAAGTAACTTTATCAAATGATTTGAATAATGCTACTTCCACAAGGAAGCATTCTCGGACCGCTGCTTTTTAGAATCTACACTAACGATCTTCCGAGCATTTCACTATAGTGTGTTTTCACATGACGTCACGGCAGCCATGTTGGTATCCCAAAACAAAGAAATGGCGGCCATGTTGGTGTCCCAAACTAAACCTCTGGGAATTGAACTCTATTTTTATGCAAATACTTTGTTTGAGCAGTCACGTGAATGAAAACGCTCTATATAGTTCCCCCAGTGCTACGTAGACGATATTAAATTGATACCAAATTTCAACCTACAGGAACAGGCAAACGCGATTGCCAAATTAAATGAAGACTTATGAAGAATTAGTAACTGCCCAAGCAGTTTAAGGCCTGGGTTAACGGCTTTTAAGAGAAAAAAGGATTATTCGAGATAACTTTAACAAACTGAATGACACTGAACTGAAATTCGGCAGATAGAAAGGGCTAATTATCCTTAACATTTCTAAGCATAATAAGTAGTGCTATAGATCACGTGACATGCCACGTGCACGTTTTCGTGAAAAAGCCAAAGATTTCAACGAAGAACTCCCAGATGCTAAATATTTCTTTGTATAAAACAGCCACAGGGCAAAGAACTTTCTACTTCAGGACTGCCAAACTCTGGAACTGACTGGATGCTTCTCTTAAGTTGAAACCGACACTACAAGACTTCAAACGTTGCCTGAAGAGAAGCCTTGTCTCAAACTCTTTGGTGACTTAATTGCTCCACTTTTGTGTTTTTTTTTTATTTCATTAATTAATATGTTTATTTATTTATTAATAATCAGTCGGTTTGATTAAGTAATTTTACTTTCTAGTTATTTAGTTAATTAATTTATTTGTATATAGTATTTCTTACCTCTTTATTCTACAGATCCTGTATGTATGTATGTATGTATGTATGTATGTATGTATGTATGTATGTATGTATGTATGTATGTATGTATGTATCAATCAACCAACAATCAATCAATCATTTATTTACACACGTAACGTCTAAGAGCTAACAAAAGCTCGTTCGAAATACGTACGTGCATCTACAAGTTATACAAATTAAAAAGAAAACTATAATACAAACTTAGTTACACAAAACAATTCTACTATAAGATCATAGATCATCATGATGTTTCATAAAATATAAGAATTAAAAACGATTAAAACTTAGCCTAAAATTTCACCTCAAGTCCAATCGAAATACTAACTCCATTATTCTTGGTCTAATTTGGCAAATACTAAACCCAATTAACAACTCATCATGCTCCTTAAATTCCTCTCAGCTGGTGTCGGGTAAAACTGGCAAATTCAATTCACTGGGACTAATTTGGTCTCATTAAAAGTTACGCTCTCAATGCCAGTCCAGTAAATGATGACGATGATGATGGATGATGATGATGATGATGATGATGATGATGATGATGATGATGATGATGATGATGATTATGATGACGATGAAACTTTAAGACACCACATGGAGCGGCCACTGCGGTGAAACGGTTCATTCACTTTTGTCGACCACCACGGAACACGATACACGAGTCATACACCTTCAGAGAGACCCTGAGTTGTAAAGCAAACTGAACGCTTACCGCAATTGCTTAGGTTCGAAGTGGTTTAATTTTGAGTCGAGTTTCAAAGGTTCGTTATTTCATTGGCGAATTTGGGCGCTCATGGTTACGTATTACATCCCCGCGCGCCAAGTGTTTTTTCCAATATGTCAGTAGATGTACTAACATTCGTAAACTGAGAAATGGCAACGTTCGAGACAGAAAAAGGCTATCTGGGATATTCAGAAGCCAATAGCTCATAAATGAAGATGTAATTGCCCAAAAGTTTCCTTCCTTCAAAATAACATTTGGCTAACAGAGATCATTCTAATGTAAGATTATTTTTAGAGTATCTTTTCACCTAACCTTATGTCTTTATGTCAGTATTCACATTACCGACATCAGGCAGACTTAAAAAGTTTGAACTTTTAGATACTCGGGCTTTCGTTCCCTTTGGTGACTATGATGAGCTAACAATTGAAAATATTAAAGAAGCTTGCGAGAAGTATTATCAGGCCCCGGAGGGATCTTGCGATATTCTGGCATCTGACAGGGGACCTTACTGCACTAAGCTCGAGCAGATCAAAGGTAAAAAAAAAAGTCTATTTTATTTATTTTCTTCCAATAAAGTCCACTGACGTCGCCCCAAAATTAGGACAGCCATCGTTTGAGGCCTGTTTTGAACCAGCTAAGGCGACTAGGTCCGTACCAAGTCCAGTGAAAACGTCTGGAAATCTGCCTGCCTTGCATTCCATGGTTTTTCCCAAGTTAGTGTCAGTGACTGACCTTCTGAAGGCTGGAAAGCTCATCAAGCCACCAGCAACAAATGTCACGGCGTTAGATCTGGAGAGCGTTGATATCGCAGAAATGAAGTGGGTTAAATGTGGTTCACTTTCACTCGAAATTGAAGAAACAAGATTTGCGCATGCAGCATTTAGAGATGCATTTCGTGCTACTACCATCGGAAAGATGTTCCACAAACCGCATGGGTGGTAAAACAGTACCAAGAGCAAGCAGCAAAGGCGATTAATGATGATCTGGGTATGTCACTAGAAGATCACACAAGAAAGCAGGTACAAATGAATGCGGTAGCAAGACACGACCAAACGATTTGCAAAAAATGTACCACCTGAATTTGGTGATACGTTTGAGTATGTTAAAGTGTTTTATTCTGTGTTTAACAAGCTACCAGTTATCGTTGAAGAGTTTGTACAAGGTGAATTTCATAAATATGTAAACAATAATGGTTTTGTGCATCCCCTTCCCACAAGAGGAATTTGATGAAATTGATGCTAAGGCACAATGCCCTGTGCATCACAGCTATCAGTTATCTGAAAGGAAGCTTATGCTGCTTGATATCCAGGGTTCCTCTTATAAATTATATGATCCTGAAATTGCAACAACAGATTTTTTGGTAATGATGCATCATTAGGTTCAAAGGAGCTTAACGTTTGTGCCAGCAACCTTTCCTGTATTGCAATGGACGAGTATAAAACAAAGCACACCTGTAATAAGTATTGTGATATGATGTCTCTGGAAATTTTTGATGGAAATGGTTTTTTAATATTTGAATGTCCATCCACTGGTTATTACATAATTGACAGGTGAAGGACTGTGAGCATCAGTAATACAGCCTTGAGAAAATATGCTAACTTATGTCAGTATGTCAATTTGTGTTTGGTTGGATTTGCTATACTTTTTAACAGGTGACCTCAAATTCAACTGTTAAAAATTATTTGCTGATTATGGGAAGTTTGCACTCTCTAAGTCACTGTAACCAAAAAACAGTTCTTATAATCTGGTGACTAAACCAAATATGAATCGAAGGTAAGGAAACACAACCCTTTCATATCCGACTAATTATGAAAAGAAGCAAACTAGCAACAATTTTTATAAGAATAACGACACATTTGAGTTTACAAGACATGTTTCGGTCGTGCAACGACAATCTTCAGTTAAAAGTAGAATTAATTTGAAGTTACATTTGAATTTATAATGTAATGCTGAACAAAGATAAACAACAAACGTGCAATAAATTAGGAATCTAACAACAGAGTGTACAATAGAACATGTTGATTAGAACGAGAGAGTTAAATTAACGTGGTATAGTTGCTTGTTAAAAGAAGGTTGCTCCCAGGAGATGTGTAACGCTTCTTATAATAATAACAATCTTTTAATAGGATCTCCATCACAAGAGTGGTTTACATAGACGTCTTATTACTAGATGTATATTACATGATGCAATTAAAATATATTATTTTGTGGTCGCATGGTCTATAACTTTAAAACATTTAGCAGAGCAGGAATTGGGGCAAGCCTGGGATTGTTGAAGGTGTTGAAAGATATGTGAGGTCCTGTCCCTGTTAAGGTGTTTGCGAATGCGTGTCGAGAGGTGTCGGCTGGTTTCGCCGACATAGCAAGAATTACAGCTTGCACAAGTAGACTTGTAGACAACATTCGAACGAAGTTCAACAGGCACAGGGTCCTTTACACTAAACATGTTACTGATCTTGAAGGAAGAAAAGGCTAGCTTAACATCAAGATCGTTACAACAACGTTTAAGTAGTTTGCGTAACCTGAATACCAAAGTGACGAAGACGTCGGTCGAGGGTTGCAAGACTCCACTTATATTGGGGCGAAAATCTCGCGGCATAAAATTCAGACTTTCTGATCTCTTTAGATTTTGGCTAACGTTCGTCTTTAAGTCATTTTCCAACTGATTATCCTCTTTCCATTCACTCTTTGAGGCCATATTGAAGTATCGCAATCCACGGAGTTCAACATTTATGCATTGCCGCCATCTTGGAAAACGAGGCTAGGTCCCAGTCGTTTCCGCGTGAGATGATAACGCTGGTCCGTTCGGCTGGTCCGTTTTTCTGTTTCGTTACTTCAGTAGTTGTTAGGAATATTTTTCTTTTCTCAAATATGTTAGCATTTTAAATTGACTTTTAGAAAGCTTTGCACTTTTTGATTGATTTTTGGTTTGAAAATCAATTTCACTCTGAAAACAGAAGTGAAATTAAAAATGAAATAAAGATTCAGTATACATTTTAAATTTAATTTGAAATGAAATCGATTATGATAATCAAATTCAACATAGGTGTTCAGTTTTCGTTGCAAAGAAATCAACTGATAATGCTGGGCAAACCATGCTGGAGCAAACCGTGAAAACATCGGAAAAGTTTTGCGTTTAGTGCCGGATCAAATTTCAACTGCAACGTTCATTAATATTCACTGGATGAAAATATCTCTGCAGAATCTTTTCCCTTTCTTCCAGAAATCTTTTTTGTGAAAGATTGCATTGAAGAAATATATACACGTTTTGTGGCCGCGATAAAATGATTTTCCGTGGGAAATAAATCCATCGAACACGACAGCCCTGCACACCCGTTGTACATTTCGTCGTGTCAGAAATAGATTTCTACCGCAAACTAGTACGAAAACACCATGCTTGCTATGTTCGGAAACCTTTTATCTCCTCATTTGATGCTACAATACGAGTAAAGAGGGCTTTCCACCCAGCCCTAGCTTCGCGAGGTTTTGCGCGTCACGCATTTCTAGTATTTTTTTAATCGCCTGAACACTAAGGAAATTCAGGGCAATTTTAAAACAGGAAAACGGAACCCTAACTCTTACTCAAACCCAATGGTCTGAACTTTAACTCTGAAGCGAAGATTACACACAGCAGACACCAACAATAGAAAATGGTTACCTTGTTATTCGAGCGAATTTACATGAAAAATCGTCCACCACAAGTCCCTCCTGTAGAACACAGTTTCCGAAGCTGTAAACGTTTTGGGCTGGTGGGTTAACTTTATAAGGTGCGGAGAGCTAACGACAGATATAATAATCAGGGAGAATATTCAGGCAACATGACAAATACCATGAAGAAAAGCGCCATGATTTTGATGTGACGACGTCGATAATGATTTTAAAAGTTATTGTCACGTTATTTCAATGACTGAGTGTTAAGACATTGTCATGCAAACAACATCGTCAAATTTGAATATGCATTAAGAGATGCAAAACACGAAAATGTCAGGCGTTTGTTTTTGCTATTTCGCCTGTTTGAATTCTATTTTGTGCTATTGTGTCGCGCACAAAACACGTCCTCACGGCACCAGCTTTCTAGGACGCCATCGACAATGATTTTAAAAGTTGTTGTCACGTTATTTCAATGACGGAGTTTTAAGACATTGTCATGCAAACAACATCGTCAAATTTGAATATGCATTAAGAGATGCAAAACACGAAAATGTCAGGCGTTTGTTTTTGCAATTTCGCCTGTTTGAATTATATTTTATGCTATTGTGTCGCACACAAAACACGTCCTCATGGCACCAACTTTCTAGGACGCCATCGACAATGATTTTAAAAGTTGTTGTCACGTTATTTCAATGACGGAGTTTTAAGACATTGTCATGCAAATAACATCGTCAAATTTGAATGCAAAACACAAAAATGTCAGGCGTTTCTTTTTGCAATTTCGCCTGTTTGAATTCTATTTTAAGCTATTGTGTCGCACACAAACACGTCTTCACGGCACCAGCTTTGAAGGACGCAATTTGGGAACTCAAATTTCTCGTGAAAAACCGCTGTTAAAAAAGCATGTACAGGCGCACGCCAGGACTGGTGAGGGTAAAAGGCGGCGAGAGTTTGCGGACTGAAATGTGGCATGACCTAAGGCATGGCATAATTTATGCGAAATACAATACATGCGGAATGGCAAACAAATCAATTAACGGCAGTGCGCTTGATATAAAGAAAAAACAACCTATTTTCCCGTGAGTTTATTACAATTTTTTTTTCGTTACAATATGTAACCGTTAAATGTTCAGAGCATCTGATAAAACTATTCTCGGACAAAGCGAAGGCCAAACGCATTTTTAAGTTCAACAACAGTTTCATAGAAACTTCCCAGCTTCTAAAAGCTTACCTGGTTTGACAGCGAGCCGGAATAACTTGGAAATGCAATTTCCAAAAGCGGCAAAATTTGTTAAACATCGCATCGAGGTATATTCCCTCTTAAATTCAAAAATTGGCTATAAATATTTTGTGATTTGAAACTGCTTCGGAAATGTAAACGGCGGCCGAAGAACGCGCTTTCGGCGGGTAGGCCACAGGTCAAGTTGTAAGTTGTAAGATTTATTGACCCTACCGGCGGGGGAGGGTAGCGGGGTATTTTTCCTCACGAACCACATATTTTATTGGACGTTGACACAACTATATCTCGTTATATCTATTAAATAAAATTCTGGGGAAAATAATCTGGAATTAGACAGCAAATGCGATACGAGTTAAAAAAAAAACAGTAACCCGACGGAGGTGCAGAGGGACCGGTCACTGTAGACCACTATGCAATGTTTCAGCGCTTTAAAATACTCGAGGAACTCACCCCAACTGACTTTAAAATGCTTTTTAAGTTGGGAAAAGATGACATATACTGTAAATATTACCGCGGTTTTTTTCTTTAACGAGACGTATATTAACATGATGAAGGGTATATATTTTTTTCCAAAAAAGGGAATTAACCATCTGCGAATGATCGTACGCGTCCGAGAATATGGACTACCTGTGCGAGAATAGGCCGGTCAACGTCTACAACATTTTTCAAAGTTACGGAGAAACCTCAGGCGTTCACTCAGCCAATCTTTGGGACGTGTTTAGGTCAGTATTAAAGGAAGGAACTATATACTAGGAAATTCTCAGATTGCTTCGGATTTTCTGAGGTAAGTTATTGTGATAAATGCAAAATGTGTCCGAGAACAGGCACATGTACTCATGTTTCCTTGAATGTGAGAACAATAAACAGTATTCATGGATTTCTTCACCCTCACTTTTTCCTAACCATCGAACAGACGTGTTCTATCAGAGCTGCTGGCTTGTATTTTCTAATCAGCCCATCTGTTGCATTTTCCGCAACATCGAATAGCTAATGCTATTAAAATTGGCGCAAAAGAGACGCACTCTTCAGTTAATTCATTTCTTTAAGTCATTCCGTAAGTATCGTATTTCGCATAATTATGCCATGCCGCAGGTCATGCCACATGCCATTCCGCGAACTCATGCCGTCTTTTACCCTCACCGCGCCAGGACCGGAAGAGTTTGCGATGAGCTTTCAACTTTTCACTCGTGGTGCATGCACAACTGCACGAACGTCCGAGCTTTACAGCCGCAAGTCCACATAGTTACTAGAAATACGTAACTCGCAAAACCTGGCGAAGCTGGGGCTGGGTGGAAAGCCCTCTTAACTTGTATTGTAGAATCAAATGAGGAGATTAAGAGCGGCTGAGGCGAGGTGCTCATCAAGACTAGCTAGTCAATCTTATTATAAACATTCCGGTTTCCTTCAGTTAACAACATTCGACTTACTGTCGAAAGATGGAGAAACATAATCGTCCTCCCGTGGGCTATTATAAGAGCTTAATGGGCATTAAGTTATCCCATTCCAGAATGTGCAACCGGAAACCCGGGGGTCTTGGAATTTTTGAGGCTAAGCGGATCGTTGCCAAGAAAATCTGCAATGGAAAGCCTCTCTTCCCAGAACACTTGGGAGCCAAAGACTCACTTACCGCCTGAGCTGATTGAAGCCTTCCAGAGTCCCGACCCTGATCCAGTTCACGTGGAAGAAGCCCAAGAGAGAATTGGTCTCGTGTTTGAAAGAGGACAGAAAGTTCCTCTTCAATACGAAGAATCAATCGAGATTTGCCATGACGTTGTTCGCTTCCTGTTTCCGATCCTTCCACAAGAGATACGGGCAGAAACGACAGATATTGGTTACCAGGAACTTCGAGACGCTGGCCTTGCACCGTACATGGAGCAAACAATTAAAGCTGATGGGAGACGGTGCCGCATCGTTCAAGTGACCTTCCGACTGTTGCTGTCAAAGTTACCCACGTTTTACTACGATGGCAAAAAGGTGTCTCGTCCGTTTAAACGTCTACGCGTGATGTTCAGAAAGAAATACGTGGCAGGTTGTCTCTGAGTGGGCCAGCTACCACAACCACAAAAACGGCTTTTTTAGAAGCCACAAAATCAAATAAAGTCATAGCCAAAACTGGTTCATAACGAGTATATTTGATGTCCTTGTGTGATTGCCATATGAATTTAAATAATCCAGTCATCTTTACTCTCGTAACAAGACTGAACGAAATGAATTCTTATACGCGATTTTTTCCGAATAAAGTTCGAAACCCTCGTTGAACAAGAAAGCTCCGCCCAGCAGCCTTTTCCCGCCATTCTGAAGATTCTGAAGCGTAAAATTATTGGACCAGCACATCAGCGCTGAAGTCATGCGAAATTTTTTACTGCCGTAAACTCGATTCACTGGCGAAAAATGTCTGCGCAGGTGCTGTGCAAATTATCATTATCCGTGAATCTTATTGGTTTTTTGATGAAAACTGCCCACAAGCATGGAAGGGAAAATGGCTGCCGTAGGAGAGTCGAGTACCTGTCACTTTTGCCAGTTCTGTGAGAGATCAACGGCAGTTTTAACGACGATTTCAAGGGGAACTTATTGTCTGAAAAAATGTTCGTTGCGGTAATGTTTGGCTCAGAGATTCCAACTTGTGATCGAGTAGAAATCGGTGATGTAAAACGATGTTCTTGCTGGAAAGAGCAGCGAAAAAGGTATGTTTTTGTCACATTTTATGATAATGCAAGTGTCTTGCCACCTGGTAAAAAAAGTTATTATATAGAGTCAGAAGTGCAACTCTTGGGCTTTCTGTAGATACAGGAATTAGCTTGTACCAGGCGGCAGGGAAGGTGCAGCTGTATATAATATGTTGCCCATTTTTTCACACCATTAATTTTTGGCCTACGCGAGTAGAACGTCAATGGTTCGATTCAGGGAAAAATCATTACAGACTGCAATCGTATGATGGCACAGATCTTGAAGCTTTTTGGTATTTTGAATACGTAATTAAGCTCTTTATGCATTTAACGATTCCTAACTATTTCCAGATATGTTATATAATTATGTTATGCTTAAATTATAAACAATTATGCACATATTAAACTCAACGATTGCTAGTCTATCGAATTGCTCGTCTTATGTACCGCTGTAACAAGTCAAAGGAAAAGCAAGAAGAGTGTACAATGGGTTGATTTCCCTATTTAAAGTAATATTCATTCGTAAAATATAATTTATAGTCACTGAGCGGTCGCGACCCAAGTTTTAAGCGCTTGTAATATTTTCATGAATATTTTGCCCAGAGAAAAGAGGAGACGCTTACAGTTTGTAACAAAGGTTATTCCCTGTCTGTCTTCATTTCAAACTATTTATATGCAAATGCTTGAAATTTATGTATTATTGCCTCAGCTATAATTTTGAAATAAGTAAAGTTCTCAATTTTTCTGTCAGGACTATTATATATTAGACAACCTGAAGAATATACGTGGTAACAATGCTGTTTGGAGATACGTCAGTTAAAAAATATAAAATAAGAGTTTCAAGTTAAGGTATCAGGATACCCAAAATGACCATTGTTAGAATTAGAGCGTGAACGCGGGCGATTGCAAAGATAATAGTATTTCCCTGCGTTTGACTGTGGAATTAGCAGGAAAATATGCTCTCATCGGTATCTTTTGTTTGATTAGGTATATGCGCTGGTATGTGGGTTACGTAATTAGTACTTTATTCTCAACGTTCTCTCTCTCACGCTATGTTGAGATTGGGCACCGACAGTCTCGTCCTGTTGATGAATGTTCTGAAGAGGAAAGGGGAGGGTTTGGGTAGGGAAAATCAAACGCAGGACGAAACTTGATGGCTGGTGAAAGAGAGAACGTCAGGGCAAGGGATACCGTGTGCTGCATTTTATACTACAACACTTCGCTTGATCGACAGAATGGCATTGTTCACTTTGTCTCATCTCCTTTTATACGTGAGAGGTGAGACCGCTGAGAATAGTACTTTATTCTCAACGTTCTCTCTCTCACGCTATGTTGAGATTGGGCACCGACAGTCTCTATGTTACAGAGTGTCCTAAAGTCCCAAACCACTGGACCATAAGGAAACCCCGTTCTCAGAATCCCAAACTCAAGGTGCCCCATCCTAAAAATTCGTAAAGTGTTTTAAACGAGATGCAACAAGGTTAAGAATTAAACGTGCGGAAAAGCGGATATAAAGTTTTTTAGACGGTTAAGCTCCATGTAGTTCTCTGTTAGGGCGGCTGTCGCGGAAGAGTCCGCGGATAGCAAATGAGAGGGACTATCCAAACGAAGCACCTCCGCTAGTTTCATGTAGTAGAGAGCAGTTTCTTTGTTATTCCATCCTACATGAGACATTATGTCCGCCAACTGGGAGCCAGATAACGCTAACGTTATGGCTGAGCCCGAACGGAAGCTGTGTAGCGTTTCTCCCTAATCGATCTTAGCTTCTTTCAAATACAGCTTTAAACGAGCTTCTGCTGAAGAACTTGAAAATGGTTTGTTCACAATATGACCTTGGGGATTAGTTGGTCGAAACAAGTAACCATTTGTCACAGAAACGCGCAACTCGGAAGCCACGGCTACATATGTCTCAATAGCTTTAACTGGACACAACTCAGGGTTAGGGTGTCTCCGAATCCCGAAGACGTTAGAGACGCCATCCCTCAGGGTTTTTCCCCATACGTGGTTGAACAACAGCCCATTGTCCTGGGGGAAACGCAGGATCTCTTCTGTTTTCACCATGCCAAGATCTGAACCACGATCACCGCTAAAGAATAACGTTTTGAAAAACGCTTGGTCCCGCGTCAATACAAACAGACCAGAAGGACTAACCGAGCGCTCCGCAATTTTCCGATTTAAAAAACGGGCCAGAAGCAACAATTTGGACAAAAATAGGGGAACTGCTTGCTTTGGCGTGATGCGGGCTCGTAATTGTTCCTCAGTTGACGCCTTAAGATATTTTTGCACTTCGAGTGAAGCGGCGGGGTTACCCAGACCTAGCAGGGAGTTCCACTCTCCACAGCGCCCGGTTTCCTTAAAAATGGCTCGCAGTTTTCCAATGTAGGAGTCGATTGTCTTGAATGCCAGGCGTTTAGGACATTTACACTTAGCTGCGTTTTGAAGGTGGGAATCGGGACACCCATTACTATGTACTATGGTTTTGCCATGTCGGTCTTTCCAGACCAAGAACCGAGAGATGTCAGTGGGGCTTGCCGAAAGGATGGTTTTACTATTCGGAAGGGACGCCAAGAAAGTTTCAAACTCCGTACGAAGTGAGCACTTCTGTTTTGAGTATGACGATTGAAGGGAGGCATTATTTAGGAGTTCCAAACGGTTATCTATCGCTTGAAGGTCGACTGAGAGTTTAGGGCTCGGGACACTTGGGGAGACTGTTTTCCTCCTGTAGCCGCACATTTGGCAGAAAAAGAACAGCTTGTCGTTGGGGTGGCTGCACGAAGGACATGACACGGCTGGTACAAACGCTCGAACGGCTGGAGGTAAGTCCTAAAGGATATGAAAGTAAAACAAACAGTTCCTTCTTTATCCTTTAGATTTGTTTTGACATAAATGTATAAATGAAGCTATAAAACAACTGTCAACAGATGTATACTGGAAAACAATGATTTATTGACAACATTGATTTCACTGAAGTAATGGATGGAGCTAAATTAATGGGAGAATTGGCAAATTTAAAGATAGCTAAGTGTTCTTTGTTTGGCTCGTGCGCTAACCAAGAGCTACTACTTGCTTATCCGATGCGGAACACCCAGAGATCCCATGGGATAGGCCAATTGTTTGAAAACCCGTGTTTAGAGGGAGTGAGGAGCGCTCCAACGGTTCCGGCAACGGCCAGCAGGTATCGGGAAGAACATGTAGACGTTAACAAGGGCCACCAAAAATGCCTTGGGCATACGTCTGGTACTACGATAGTGTAGGATAATTGCAGGCTTCTCATATACTTGATAACATGAGGTATAAGGCAGATCGGGGGAAAGGCGTATGGGTTCTTGAATACAAACGGATCGTACAGATCGGGCGATTGCGCGAACACGTTCACTCCCAGGGATCCCGGCAGAGGGTTTTCAGAGAAGAAAGGTAACTTGGCACCTGACAAGTCGGATTGGGCGTTTGAAGGGCGTGCCATTAGATCGACAGAGTGCCCATTTTCGCCGCCATACCACTCTTGTACTACTGTCCATAGGGATGGGCACAATTTGGCATCCTGTAGGCTAAGGCGTCGCGAGGGGAAGTCGGCTTGGTTCTGAGAACTAGGCACAAAAGTAAGGTGCAAATCGATGTTGAGTTTCGTCATTGTGTTGAATAATTTCTTCAAGGCGCTAGAAAGCGATTGAGAACGAGAGCCCTGTCGATTCCATGAACGGACTAGAGCCATGCTGTCGACGAAGGCGTCGACCCACGAGTTTTTGATGGTATCAGCGAATGATTCAAGGACATTATTGAGCGCTAAGGTCTCCTTAGTGGCGATATCGGCTTGTATTGTTGAGGCGTCCCAGTAATCATAAACGTTCGCCTCAATGGCACCCGGACTCAGTGCACCTCCCCAAGCGAAGCGAGATGAGTCGGAGAACAGCCTGACATGTGTGTGTTTCTCAGACCGCCAGGGAAGAAAACCGTCCCAGGTCTCAAGGAATAGCCAGTGCTCAATTTCATTCTTTAGAGCGGCAGACATCTTTACAGGTCGAGCAGAACGCGTGGCGCGAGACACAGCTAGGTTTATTTCATTAACATAAAGCCTTGCGCCCGGAACTGCCAAGCTCATGGACACGCATTTACCGCTGAGCCTTTGCAAGGTTAGTAGGTCGAGGTTATCGCGAGCCAACGTTTCTTTGATGAGACGAAGAAGCTTTTCTTTTTTATGGGGTAACAAGGTAAACGCCTGTAGTTCAGAATCGATACCGAAACCAAGGTATGGCACCTGTTTTTTCGGGGTAAGGTGAGACTTCGCCAGACCGATAAAGTAGCCGAGGGAAATTAAGATGTAGCACGTGAGAAAAATACCCGCGACGGCCAGAGCAAAATTCACTTCATCCCTTGAGGCGAGGGCTTGATAGGCGGCTGGTAAAATGCCACCTGGAAATGACAGTTGGCCATTATGGCGGTCGTCAATATACAATGAAGAGGGAATGTTCCATGAACGAAGTCTGTGTGACGCAACTAGACCAGTCGTATGATATATATAGGCCGAGGATTTCCAGCCAAAAGGAATACATTCACTCACAAAATACCAACCTCCCCACTGGAAGCCAAAGTAAGTTCGACTGCTGGGGTGAAGTTTGATGTGGTCATATCCTGACTTGTCGTCGCACACTGTTTGGTAAAATCCTTTATTGACATACTTAGGCAAGTGTTGGACGCTATCCAAGGCAAACGGACGGTCTTCGATCCACAGATTAAGAAATCTATCGTCGTTGCAGAGACGCGGCTTGCTAGGCTCGACAGTGAGGGGCATAATAAGGTGGGGTGGGGTGCATTCTCCGACTTTGCCCCACAAAGAAATAGCACCGGAACGCAAACGGTCCAGGAGCGTATCAGAAATAAACGAGGCAAAAGGTTTGCACGACAGGTGGTTGGGGAAAGCGCAAGGCGGTGGACTACCACACTCGTAATTCCTTCCCTTGTAACTACCCTTAAACGGTCTAAAGAACTTCGTTACGTCTACACCGTTAGTAATCCAATCACGGACTTCAGAGAAGCGCTCATCGTTCATATCATTTAATAAAGCATTCCATTGTGGTGCATGGCGATGGAGTTCCCCTGCTAGGAAGTGATCTGGATCGCGGAAAACAAGGCGAGACATATCCGCTAATGAATTTCCCTGTAACACGAGGGCGATATCCTCATCAGAGATGTGGGAATTGTTTGCCATCCCTTGGGCCTCATCAACAACAGAACCATCGATGTTTATCCACTGTAACTTATTCATACCAACTGTGTTAGGCTTGAAACCGGGATGCTTTTCCCAATCGTGAAAGCAAGGGTCTGACAGCTAAAAGGAAAATAAAAAAGAACTTGGAAATAAATTAGGGCCCAAGGAATGGCAAACTCAGCCCCGGTAATCCGAGAGGGAAAGTGAGCTTCCCTTTGAGAATGCCACCCGAGGGGGGAAGGGTGCGATCGAAAAGAGATAATTGGTTCCCACATCTATGAACAGCGTAGCGAGTCGTAAAATATGTAAGTAATAATATGTTAATAAAACCCTGGGGGGGTGGGTATAATGTATATGAATAAACAAACATTGTGATGCAATAGTGTTCATTTGACTTTAATAGTACTAAAACGCATACAAAATGAGGATCGGGCAGATTCTGCTACTGAGATGTCGGTCGAGGCTGGTTGTGACCTGGACCGCCTGAAGAAAAATAGCGGGTCGTCGGAGACCGCTTAAAACATTGCGTAGACTTGTGTCCGGGCGTACCACATCTGTAGCAGGTCACTCGAGGGTGTGACGAGAACCTCTGACTGCCTCTGGCCTGAGGACGCGAGTAAGGCGAGGGACGTCTAAACGACTTGTCGACCTTGGAGATTGTGTCAAAGATTCTTGTAAATTCCTTGTCCGCGAGAAGAGCCAAAAAGTAAGCTTTAAACTGCTCTTTCGGCACGTGTATTTTCTCTCTTAGGGTGGCCGCTATGATGTCAAAGCTGGCGGCCTTATCATAACCAGTTGTCTTCGCTACGGAGACGAGCTCCTCCGCGAGGCGCAAGGCCTCGTATTTGTCGAAGTCCTCCAGGCGGCGACTACCATAATGGGTAATGCGATTCTTTAAAGCCTGAATGGAGGTCCCTTGGGCATTTTCCAAAAATTTAATTCTTTCTTGCAAAGCCTGAATGAGAAAATGAAATAGACAGATGTATTGCGAAGTGTAATTTCATACCGCTTAGCGGCGATACAAAACATTCGTAAATGAGTACAAGCATTGTGATAAGACCCGGTAAAGCGGCAGGGAATCCTTTGTTCCGACAAAGTCGGAGTGCAAATATAACAATTAACAGAACAATACGAAAATAAACAATTCAAGTAGAACAATGTGGCAAACAAGCACTCAGAAATGGCAAATTAAGACAATTAAAAAATGAAGAGTGAGAATAATCGACAAAGATCGCACAAAGATAATAACTAGTTCTCTGCTGAAGTATGTTTTGAGGTCAACAAAATTGAAAAGCTTTTGAAGCTAACCGAGAATAAGAATGTACACATAATCGGCAAAAATAGCGCATATAAATAAAATTCAGAAAGTGGTAAGTCGACTTCAAGTAGCCCGCAAAACTACAAAACTATACGTGTTGAAGCAGGGCAAAAAAAATTAATTAGAAAGTCAATCTAAAGCCGCCCGCAAAGCTAAAAGCTACTCGTTTTGAAGCAGGGCGCAACATGAATTGTAAACACATTATCAGCAGGGCGTAACAATAATTACGAAGTCAATTTCAAATTGCCCGCAAAGCTAAAAGCTACATGTTATCAGCAGGGCGTAACAATAATTACGAAGTCAATTTCAAACTGCCCGCAAAGCTAAAAAACTACACGTTTGAAGCAGGGCGTAACAATAATTACGAAGTCAATTTCAAATTGCCCGCAAAGCTAAAAAGCTACACGTTTGAAGCAGGGCGTAACAATAATTACGAAGTCAATTTCAAATTGCCCGCAAAGCTAAAAAGCTACACGTTTGAAGCAAGGCGTAACAATAATTACGGAGTCAATTTAAAATTGCCCGCAAAGCTAAAAAGCTACACGTTTGAAGCAGGGCGCAACAATAATTACGAAGTCAGTTTCAAACGGCCCGCAAAGCTAAAAAGTTACACGTTTGAAGCAGGGCGGAACATGAATTGTAAACAGAGTTAAAACTGCCCGCAAAGCAACCAAGTACACGTTATCAGCAGGGCACAACATAATTGCGAAGTGAATTTTAAATTGCCCGCCAAGCCAGGGCGCAACATAAATTGTAAACATGCCCGCAAAGCAACGAAGGTCGCACGTTCAGAAGCAGGGCGTAAAATAAACTGGGGGGTAAAGAGAAAATTGCCCGCAGAGCTACAAAGCTACACGTTTAAAGCAGGGCATGACTTGAGCTGAAAACAGACTTAAAGCTGCCACGGGAATACGAAGTGCAAGAACACGTGTACGATACTGGAGTAAAACAAAAATTGAACAAACCTCCAAAGTGACTTGTTCTCCAGCGGCGTTTTGAGGAGGTTCTTCTGCGTTTGGTGGAGGCGGAGGCGGTGGTGGTGGTTGAACAACCGCGGCCGCTTGAGCTGCTGGAAGGTTTTCCTGTGCCGGGACTTGTACAGCAGGGTCCGCCATTTGAACTATGCTCTTTCGCTTGATCGACAGAATGGCATTGTTCACTTTGTCTCATCTCCTTTTATACGTGAGAGGTGAGACCGCTGAGAATAGTTAGGGTATTTATAGTCGGGTGTGAGGTTAGGTAATTCATCTCGGTCTCGCTTATTCAGCGTTCGGGTTATTAGTTATCGTCATGAACAAGGAGGAGTTTGTCGAACTTCTTGCGAAGTCTCAAGAAACCATTTTGGAACGCGTTGATGCGAAGTTACAAGACATCAAGAGGTCCATTTTCGAAGATCAAGAAGACTGCATGCGATCTGTTGTTAAAAAGTTTAAAGAAGATCATTCTTTCAAGTGGAAGAAAGTTGGTAACGAGAAGCAATTCAACTTCAACGAATCCGCAGAGGCCAATTTGATTCAGCTATCTCCGCTCTTGAGAAGAAGAAGTTGGATAAGGCTAAGAAAGAGCTGGAAGAAGGTAAGAAGCTTTTGTCTGAACGTCAAAAATTGATTAAGCTTGCCGATCGATCGGAGTGTGGTTGGGCTACGGTTTCGGCCTACGTGACGGATGACTTGGCAGACACTCCTGATGATGAACGGCGCATTTCTAAAGCGGAAAAATCGGCGAAGAAGGAAACGAGAGAAATCGCGTGCTAAATCGGGTTCTTCTAATTACAAGTCTAATAATGCTTTTTCTTCTTCTTCTTCTTCTTTTGTTTCTCATCCACGCTACGGCGCTGACGACGCTTTCAAGTCCTTTCGTCCCCCCTTTCAGTTTCGCCAAGCCGCCTTTCTACCCAGAACTCAGTTCAGGAAAGGAACCTGCTTCGCTTGTGGTCCAGAAGGACATTGGAGAAACAACTGTCCCAATCTCGTTACTTCATCAAGATCAGATAAGTCAAACAAGTGATGCTTTTGATTTTGAAAAATCTGCAGAGCCTACTTTGTTTAAGGTTGGTTCCCTCAAGGAACACGTTGATTTTTGGATGAATTCCATTCGTGCTTCTGACTTTATCATTAACACCATTGTTGAAGGGTACAAAATCTCTTTCATCGATTTGCCTGAGAATTTTGTTATTCCTAATAGATCGTCGGCTTTCAAGTTTAAAGATTTTGTTGACGATGCCATTTCAGACTTAATTGAGCGTGGCTGTGTTTCCGAAGTTGATTACCCGCCCAACTTTATCAACCCTTTGCACGTGGCTCAGCAGTCCAGTGGGAAATGCCGACTTATTTTGGATCTTTCTTTTGTAAACCGTTTTGTTTGGAAGCAGTCTGTTCGCTACGAAGATATCCGCACTGTGTTTGATTTGTTTCAGTCGGGTTATTTTTTCTTTACCTTTGATCTTAAATCTGGATATCATCATGTCGAAATTTTTCCTGATCATCCCCAGTATTTGGGTTTTTCTTGGTGTTATGGTTCAGAGATTAAGTATTTTGTGTTTAATATTTTGCCTTTTGGCTTGTCTTCGGCGCCGTACATTTTCACTAAGTTAGTGCGTTCTCTTGTTAATTATTGGCGTGGGCTTGGTAGTCGTGTCCTAACCTTCCTTGATGACGGTATTTGTGGGAACCCGATTTAGCTGCCTGCCAGGGGCTCAGTCGCTTATGTCGCTCTGATTTGGACCTCGCCGGTTTTTTTTGTGAACCTTCACAAAATCCGTGTGGGAGCCGTCGCAGGTCGGTACCTGGCTTGGCTTTCATCTTGATTTCAGCCTTAACATTATTTCCGTTCCTGTTTCGAAGATTACGAAGCTTCAAGAAAGCATTTCGCGCGTTCTCGGGCTTCCTCTTGCAAACACTAAGGATCTGGCTGGAATTGCTGGTCAGCTGAACTCTATGTTTTTGGCCATAGGGAACATTGTGCGTTTGATGACCCGTTCAATGTACGCTCAGATTTCGGCTCAAAGGTCGTGGTTTTCCACTTTTTCACTTGAAAGCTCGGTCGTGGAAGAATTAGTTTTTTGGTAGTCCAATTTAGGTCGTCTTAATGGCCGTCGTATTTGGTTCAAATCCAGTGCAGTTAGAGTGGCATATTCGGATGCGAGTGATACCGGATATGGCGGTTATATTGTTGAGCTTGGGCCCCAGGTGGCGGCTCAAGGCGTTTGGTCTGCCGATTCAGCGATGGGGAGTTCTACGATGCGGGAGATTTTGGCCGTTAGAAAAGTATTGCAATAGTCTGCGCCTAAGCTTGTAGGGTTATGTGTCAAGTGGTACACAGACAACCAGAATGTTGCCCATATTATTGACGATGGTAGTAGGAAGCCTTGTTTGCAAGAAGAGGCTAAGCTTATTTTTAAGATTTGCGTTCTTCATGGTATCTCTATCGAGCCGGAATGGGTGCCCAGATCAAGTAACGAGCAGGCGGATAATTTAAGTCGTATTGTTGACTTCGACGATTGGTTCGTTAGTCCTCACATTTTTCGTTTATTAGACTTGACATGGGGGTCTCATTCTATTGATCGTTTTGCTGATGAACATAACCATTTTTTGCCTAGATTTGATTCCAGGTTTTGGAATCCTGTTGTGAAGCCATGGACTCCTTTACCAGGTCGTGGAGCTTCGACAACAACTGGTTTTGTCCGCTACCTCACCTTGTTCCGAGGGTGTTAAAGCACATGAGGTCTTGCTTCGCTCAAGGTTCGTTGATTGTCCCGCTCTGGCGTTCCGCTCCTTTCTGGCCTCTTATTACATCTGACGGTCTTCATCTGGCTCATTTTGTCGTGGATTGGGTAGACCTCCCTCCTTTGAAGTCTACTTTCTGCATCGGTCGTCACAGTTCTGGTGTATTTGGGAGAGAGGATCTTAATTTCAGAATTTTGGCTCTTCGTATTAATTTCAGATCTGCGCGTTTTTCTAATGCCGGTTTCTGTACTAGTGTTCGAGGTTGGTGTTCTCGTTGTTCATCTGCGTCAGTTTCGTAAGTTTTCTATGGTGTTTTTTGTTGGTCTGAGGTCAGTGGGTGGCCTTCAGTTTGCCAGTGGGTGGCTTGTTTTTTGCTTTTTCTTTTTTGTTTTGGTTTGTTTTTTTTTTATAGCCAGTGGGTGGTTGGTTTGCGCGTTGCTAACGCAGATTTCTTTAGTTCTATTTCATCTGCCAGTGGGTGGCTTGCGTGTGGCCAGTGGGTGGCTTACGCAGATTTCGTTAGTTTTATTTGCCACTGGGTGGCTCGCGCGTAGCCAGTAAGTGGCTCACGCTATTTTGTCAGCTTTATTGTCAGTTTTATTTCTTATGTCAGTGGGTGGCTTGCGTGTAGTCACTGGGTGGCTTCCTTTGTTTTAGTTTATAGGGGTGGTGTGTTATTTTCTTCTTTTTGGCCCCGTTCTCGTCTTCTCGGATTGGGCAGCGCTTGGCTTAAAGCGAGCCACATGGGTCAAACTGAGATTTAGAGGAGAGTAGTATTTTCCTGCGTTTGACTGTGGAATTAGCAGGAAAATATGCTCTCATCGGTATCTTTTGTTTGATTAGGAATATGCGCTGGTATGTGGGTTACGTAATTAGTTAGGGTATTTATAGTCGGGTGTGAGGTTAGTTATTTCATCTCGGTCTCGCTTATTCAGCGTTCGGGTTATTTTATTATTTTTGGGGGTGTCATTTGTGTGTTGTGTTCTTTTTATTTTCTTATTTTGCAGATGTTTTCAACTCTTCTATGTGGACGAATTTTCGGGAAGCTGTTGCTCAGAACGATGTTGCCTTATCTTTGCTTGTGGTTTCTTTACCTGGGGTTGTTTTGGCTAGCAGAGCCCCTAGCACGTCAGCCAAGTATACCGCCTCTTACAACCGATGGAAATCTTGGGCGCGGAGTCATTCCTTGATAGCTTTTCCTGCATCGCCTTTTGAGTTTGCTCTTTACTTGCGATTCTTGATGATTGACGCAAAGACAGCGTCCCTTCTGGAGTCTGCCGTCCACAGTACTGCTTGGATGCACCTACTGGGTGGTAAGCCGTCTCCTTCAGATCATCCGCTAATGAAGAATGTTCTTGCTGGTGCGCAGTGTATGCTGGCCCATCGCACTTCCAAGAAGGAGCCAATAACTATTTCTCAGCTTGAACATTTAGTTGCTTCTAAGGCCGATCCGATGGCCTCTTTGTGTAATATTCGTTCTGCCGTTATTTGTATTTTAGCTTTTGCTGCTTTTCTTCGCTTTGATGAACTAGCTAAGTTAAATCGTTCAGACGTCGTGATTGACTGTGGCTATTTAAAGCTATTTATAGAATCTAGCAAAACTGATCAGTCTAGGGATGGGGCTTGGGTCGTTATAGCGGCATCTGGTAAAGCTTCTTGCCCTGTTGCCTTGACCCGTCGTTATTTAGAAAGAGCTAATCTTGCCCCACTTAGCCCTCTGTTTTGTCAGTTATCAAAAACTAAGTATGGATATAAACTAGTGTTAGAAGCTTTTAAGGACATTGTATCTGATATTACCACTAATGGTACTCACAGTCTTAGAAGTGGCGGCGCGATTGCTGCCGCCAATCCAGGAATTCCAGATCGCCTTTTTAAAAGACATGGCCGTTGGTCTAGTGAATCGGCCAAGGATGGCTACGTTAAAGACTCTTTGTCTTCTCGTTTATAAGTAACTCAGGCTTTAGGCCTTTAGTTTTTTCTTGGTCTTGCCCGGGGGACCGTTGAATATGCGGTACAGCTGGCCTGGGGTTTTCCTCCTAGGAGCAAGTGGACGTACGAGGAGGTTTTTCACCCAGCTGTTGTTCCACAACCCCAGTTCAATTAGGTTTTTTAAGTTTTAGGATTTTGAGCTGTATGTTTCTTGGTTGATTTTGTAGCTTATGTATGTTTATATGCTGTATTTTCTAGTTTTTTTCCAGAATAAACCGAACGCTTGGCTTGAAGCGAGCCACACCCAGGGTTGAGTGTGTTTTTGTCTTGGGTCAAACTGAGATTTAGAGGAGAGCCCCGGCAACCTATAGATCGTTTTCACTCACGTGACCAAAACCCTGACAACTGTTGTTACGCCGCCATATTTGTGTACAGATATTACGAACAAATCGACTGCGTTCTTTGAAAGAAGATGGTTTTGTGCTTGATTGTCGGCGATTGAAATAGAAGTGGAAGGTATAAAGGATTATATTTTGCCAAAGTACCTTCGATCATTGAAAATCAAGGACAAGAAGCCAGAGGATTATCAAAGGAACGAAGACCGCGCTGGATTTCTGCTATTAGCAGAGACGATCTGACTGATACCATTTTGGAAAACGAGCGCGTGTGTGGGAAACACTTTGTTTCTGGAAAAGCCGCAAAATCATGGGATAAATCAACGTTGACTGGGTCCCAACTCTCAATTTAGGGCATAATAAGAAGACTGGCGCTACAGGTCGGGACCTAGCAGCAAAAAGAAGTGAGAGGGCGAGGGAACGCGAATTGGTAAAGAAGCCGGCGTTTGCTAAAAGGGCGAAAGAACGAGAGTCTGAGAGGGAGAAGAGGCTTTCCAAAGTTAACGAATCAGGGCACCAATTTTAGATTTAAACTTCGAAGTTAGCGACGCAAAAAGTTTAGGGAAGCCCACAGAGAAAGAAACACAAACTGACTCAAAAATGTTTGTTAACGTCGCCACACAATCGGATGAGTTTGACTACTTGGTTAGCCCATCTAGCGTGAAACCTCCTTTTGATCAATTTGAATTGGAGAAGGACAATGAGAAAGTAAAGTTTTACACAGGACTTCCTTCATTCCAAATACTAAACACTGTGTTTCTGCAAGTCTCTCCATACGTAACCCGCAAATCACAATATTTGACAACATTTCAAGAGTTCATTTTGACACTGATGAAGCTGAAACTTGACGTGCCTTTAAAGGATTTATCTTACTGCATGGATGGTTGCTTTGGATGTCAGGCTGGCCCCACTCATCAAGTGGCCTGAACAAGAAGACCTGTGGCAAACAATGCCACGGGCCTTCCAGTTTGCGTTTGGTAAGGAGACAACAGTAATTATCGACTGTTTTGAAATTTTTATTTGCAGGCCATCCAATCTTCTGGCCAGGGCGCAGACATTCTCTTCGTACAAGCATCATAATACTGTCAAAGTTTTAATCGGAATCACTTCCCAAGGAACTATTTCCTTTGTTTCAAAGGAATGGGGAGGGAGAACCTCGGACAAATTTCTCACTGAAAATTGTGGCATATTGAAAAAGCTCTTGCCTGGAGTTTTGATTTTGGCAGATCGTGGCTTCACAATCCAGGAAAGCGTCATGTTAAAGCAAGCCCAACTGGCCATTCCTGCCTTTACCAAAGGAAGGGATCAACTTGATCCAGTTGATGTCGAGAAAACAAGAGAGATTGCTAATGTTCGAATTCATGTTGAGAGAGTGATTGGCCTACTTCGCACTATTTTGTCTGGAATCTTGCCGATTGACTTCTTAACATGCAAGCCAGATGGGCCCGAAAATGAATCAGTACCTATGATCGACAGAATTATCACTGTATGTGCTGCATTAATTAATTTATGTCCAGGCATTGTGCCTCTTGATTAAATGATCACTTCAACATTGAGGAAAACTAACACTTCAATCACCTCTCAATTGAATAAAAATGTAGGAAAAATTGGTACCCATCCTGCACCCTCAACCCTAGTATAAAAATAATAACTAGAGGTGAGTGGTGATCTCTAAAGCCTGATGATTATGGAAGGTGTGGTTTCAGGATGGTGCCTACTAATATTGAAGTATTTTGTGCGGTTTATGACTATGTGGGAAAAGCTGATCTTAGGAAGGCCTATTGGAATCCAAAACGAAAATTGGGGGTAGCCACGCATTTTTCAGATATAATTAAGCAATAATATGTCTAAAAAGCGCCAAAATATGAAGCAATGTATGGGATTTTTTCCTAAATTGAAGCTTAATTATCGCTGAAAAATGCATGGTTACCGCCAATTTTCTTTCGAGATACCAAAAGCCTTTGCTAAGTTCTGCTTTCTCCGCATAGTTTTAAACTGCCCAAAAATATTCCTGTATTAGCAGGCACTACCCATAGGAAACCCGAGTATCTTGAGATGCGCAGAGTGTATGCGCAGTAACAATAGAAGGCACCGTCCTTAAGTAACTTGGAATTCCAAAGTACCGGATTGAATCAATGAATGTTACATTGTAAATGGTTTGAACATCATATAATAAATAGTTGGTTGATCATCGATGTTAGTGTAATCCTGAGAAGTCAATAGTTAGTGACTTAGATTTCAACGATGTGTCAAAGTTATCATCACAACTCATAAGGACTTCCACAAGAGTTGTTGAAACATCACTTACTAAATTGACATGAGTCCTATTCAGGACTACACTAACCAAGATGACTGATGAGATAACTACTTGTGGATGTTTCCTTATTGGAATAAGGATGTTTCCTGTGTTACATATTGACATTACTTTCGTACTTTGTTGCCAGTGCATGTATGGACTGTCACTTCAAATTATGTCCAGGACTAATATTATTTTGTGCCCTGGAATACAGCATGTTGTACAAAAAAGATCAATTAATTGAATAAATAT
>NW_028145504.1:2242500-2267500 GCF_977016875.1 Pavona decussata | reverse complement strand
CAGAACTGGTGACAGAAACTTGTCAATGCATAATTAGCAATAACAGCATCACGAAATAGTTTTTTGTAATTCTTTTAAAAATTAAAAAAGCTTTTCTTCCCGTTTTTTTTTTTTTTTTTTTTTATTTTTTATTTTTTTATTTTTTTTGGTGAAATGTTCATTATAGTCTTCCCGATTCGAATTATGAAAAATGTGCTATTTTTCAATTTCCGGCCAAAAAACAGTTTTTAAAGAATTTGATGGGGGAAGGGGGGATAGAATGGACTACTAAACAGCAGATGATGTCAGCCTGTGTCAACTGCAGTCTTAACATCCAGTTTTCCCCTCTTTATTGCGTTTATGTTTTCTCAATTTACAATTGTATTTTATTTTCATCCTGGACAACTGTCTAACTTTAATGGCATGTGCAACTGAGTAAAGCAAATTAATATAATATTTCTCTATTCACATGGATTCAAATCCAATAAGGATTTTTTTTTTACCCGGTACAAGGGGCGGGGGAGAAGACTCCTCGAATTTTCGTATCAGAATCATCCAACAAAAATTGACGTCATATCCGGTCAAATTGGCGCACAGCAGCCTGTCTCTGCGAAGTCGAATGATGGCGTCTTGGTCAGGTATGATTTTTTCGTATAATTGAGCCATCAGTATCAGGAATTGTGAACTGTGGATATGAAAGATGTCCTTAAGATATTGCTTCGACTTTTTGAGCAAGGGTTTTTTCAAAGAAGTGATTTTTTTCTATTGTTTTGACGGAAAATACGAGACAGCTATCTCAAAACGAGTGGCGTTCAGACTTTTGGCTCTTGCGGATTTTGATCATTCCAAAGCTGAAATTATAATAGCCTATTCCGTGTGCAACCTAATGGAGGAAACATCGTCAGTCATAATTTGCCGTGTTAACATCGGGAACCTAATTAACACTCGACGTGAAGTGTTGGAAGCCTGTATCATTGAAGCTGTTCCAATTGTCTTCGTTATAAGGGACTCGTAATCTTCGAGGTGAGTAAATGTAGTTATCTTCATTTCCAGTTCTTTTCTGCCGACGTGAGTACCTTTACATTTGGACTTTAGAGCAATAAGTCAGTTTTGTGCTTCGTAGTTCTTTAATAAAGACGTAATTCTCTTATCTGATATGCATTCATATTGTCCTGCAAGTGCAGGCTTGAGGAAGGGCTTAAGTCAGAAAATGTATCTGCGTGGTCTGATTCATATTGCTAGTATGAGACAGTTGTTAAAGGTACTGATGTCAAGTCATCTTAAACAATAAATTAAATAGCATTATTGCAATGACATTATTTCTCAAGTTTTGAAAAAAAAAACCGACACCTTCACCCTTTGCTTCATCTGCAGATAACCACTTGGGTGCTCATGGGTTAAGGTTTTTTTGTACATTTGTAATATAATTATACACATGTGACGTCAAATTGTGGTAAGAACAAACAGTATGCCATGACCCACAGACAAGTCTCATGACTGATGTTCCTACCTTGTTTTGACGTCCTCTTTGGGTTATCAAAGGACTCATGGCGATTTCAAATAATTTCTGTCGTAATTTATCATTGCCTGGGAAATTACAAACATAACGAGATGAAAAAGACCTTAAACTATCAACAGCTCAAAACCACTTGCAGCAGCATTCCGTATACATAAGCGAATGGAATCACGTGGTGGCTATACAGACTCATTATAACCACCTTATATTTCGGTTGAATTTAAAAGGTTTTTGACTCTATATTGTATGAAAATAAAAGTCTAAGCTTTCGACTCTGGTAGAGTCTTGGTCACAGTGATCCTACACAACCAATTGCAACTATTCGTTAAAATTACACCTTATATTGTTGTTTCATGCAGCGTATATCATTATCCTCTTTGACACTGAGTGAGAATTATCATTGACTGAACTGAACCGAGCAGTACATTTGTTTATTTCTTTTATTATTCAACGTTGAAATGGCGTTGACGGCGAAATTTTCGGTCCTTGCGTTCTCAGTACTGTTATTCAAGACACGATCAGTGGCAAGACTACCTTCTGTCGGTTAACGTTTAAAATGTCATCAGCCTGAGCTTGATGCTTCCCTTGAGCTAACGTTTGAGGGGCAAAATTTCATAATTTATTCCCTCCTTAAGGAACCAAATAAAGGGCAAATTTCACCTCAAGCTGAAATTTCAGCTTGTTTCACGAAAGAACAAGGTTTTCAACTAGAAGAAAGATCCTCGTAGTTAGTACGCAACTTAAGCAGTTGCGAAAAGAAAGCCTGAAAAAAATTCAGACTTGAACGGGATTCGAACCCATGACCTCTGCGATGCCGGTGTAGTGCTCTACCAACTGAGCTATCAAGCCAACAGGAGCTGGTCATATTGTGAGTTCGTAATATACCCGTGAATTATGAATAAGATTTTTTAAATTATTCCATTTACCTGACCAATGTAAGCCCAAGAGCAACTGAAATTACACAGGATAAACTAGAACGAGAGTAACCTTGAATAAAACTTTTCACCGAAATTACAGTGAATTCACTTTTCATCCCGAGTTGAGATGTCACGTGAACGAGAGTCTTTCGATGTTTTCAGCCCGTTTTCCGGGGATGAAAGTTCCAGGCCGGTTAGGCTGAATTTCTTAAACTCTCTTTTGAAAAGGGTCCATATGTTCAAGAAACCCGGCTCTGTTTTCCAACCCACTTCTCGGTGTTTGGAATGGGATGAAAAAGTCTTCCTCGTGTTCGATTTTTACTTAAAAATAAAAGCCTTTGTTGTTATTGTAGTACCATTGTTGTTAGGTTCTTTTTGTTGTTATTGTGCCTGGAATTTTTTCGTCTTTTTTGTTTTGCATTTTACTTCACAGAGTCACCAGCCATCTTGCCCTCTGATCAAAGTCCTGAAAATGCGCTCTTCCAAAGAAGAGGTTTCTGGTGAAGAGGAGAGTCAGAGTAGAAAGGAAGGTGAAGAGACGTCTGAAACGGGGGAAACAGACAAAGAAAACGATAACAGAAATGACATCGATGATATTTACGAACATGACAACAGGTTCTAGCGATTCTGGAGATCACTTTTGAAATTCTATGTTAATTTGATAAAAGTGTGAAAAGTTTGTTTGTCGTGAACGAGGGTGAATAAACAATGTTTCATTAAAAAGAAGGTGTTTGGCTTGGCGTTGATAAGAATAAAGGAAGACTGGCGCTATTTAGCAGGAAGGTGTGTAACAGGGGTGTATATTCTAACGACTTAGATTTTAGTGAAGGGCCTCACTTCATGACAATTGTAATATTCAAAATGGCCGTACAAAGAAGACCCTGGAACACGGTGCAAAAATACTCTACGAATTCTGGAGCATTATGTGACGACAAATTTGATTTTTCTTTTTTTTTTTTTTTTTTTCACGGAAAAAGTATAGGGAAGTGTAGCGAAGGCAAAAGTTGTGTCACTTGACAAAATACTCCACGATTCGCAGAGTATTTTTGCAGCGTGTTCCAGGGTCTTCTCTGTGCCAAAATTTTGAATGTCAAGAAGACACTAGGGAGGAGGTTGAATTGTAATGGAGAATATTCATTTTGTCTTCTCTCTTCACGTGATGGCACGCCGTCCGGGAGGCAATTTTCGAACACCTTGAAATTTTAGTCAAGGACTGTCTCCTTTTATTACTGCGCATACGTTTTGTGCATCTCTCGATGGTACGAGAAACTCGGGTTTGTCAAGGACGGTGCCTGCTAGTGTTAGCCTAGAGAGCCTAAAGTTACTAACAAACTATTAGAAAAACAGAACACAATGTGTTAGGCTTGGCACCGGGAAGCTAACGTCAGGTGTCCCACAAGGATCTGTACTTGGCCCGCACCTATTCAATACTTTCATAAATGATCTGTTCTACAACATCAACAAAGCTAAAATATCGGCTTATGCAGATGATAAACAACTTTATTTCAGTAACGCAAGCACGAGAATTGTACAGAGGACCCTAAATTCTGTGGTTTTGAGTTGGAACAATGGCCTTCTTCTGAATGCTAAGAAATGTGAATCCTTAATCCTTAGAAGAACCAATCCCAACTCAACCAAACAGAGGAAGATAAAAACAGTTTCTCGGTCAATGGAACATCAATAGAGCCCTCCACCACCTGCAAACTACTGGGGGTGCATATAGATGAGCGGCTGAATTTCAACAACCATGTAGCTTCAATATACAAGAAGATCAGTAAGCAGATCGCAGTCATATGTGGGGTTAAGCAAAAGTTGTTAAGCATCCAAACCAAACTCACGCTATATAAGGCTTATATTCTTCCTCATTTCACCTATCGGTCCACAGCGTGGATGCACTGCGGTAAAACAGGATCAGCCAAACTTGAAAAACTGAACAAGCGTGCTTTAAGATAAATTTTTAATGACAATACTAGTACCTATACCACTCTGTTGGAAATAGCAAACATGCCTACTCTGCACAACAGAAGAGTCCAGGACATGTGTATTCTCATCTATAAAGTCATTCACGGAACAACACCTACTCCACTTCGTACTCTACTGACACTTAGAGGTAAATCACTTAACTTACTTAACTTACAGAGCAAACTGATTCTTGTACAACCTAGAGTTATCACTACCAAGTATGGACTAAACACGTTCAGGTACTACGGACCAAAAATCTGGAACTCTTTTATTGGTGAACTAAGAACTTCTCCGACCCTTAAAAATTTGTAACGCGCATCAGAAAGATGACCTTTGACGTATGTAACTGCTCTCTATGCAACTATTAGACTGTCGTTGATATTATCCATTTTAGTGGCACTATTTGTAAAAATGATATCGTATCATGATGTTAACAGCCTTTTAATTTTAATTTATTTGTTTGTTTATTTGTTTTATTTTATTTGTTAGTTATTCTAAACTCGACTTATTAGCTACTTAGGCTAGGAGCCTAATAAGTTCCAGGTTCTCGAGTATAAATAAAATTATGTTACGTTACGTTACGTCACGTCACGTTACGTTACGATATGTTATGTTATGTCATGTCATGTCATGTCATGTCATGTCATGTCATGTTATGTATAACGCTTACACCAACAGAGGGCAAAAACGTATAGAACAACTGGTGAAGATGATCATTTAACGTTCTTTCAAGCAATTATTACTAGTTAATCATTCGGTATCACTCCCTTTTTCTGAAGAGCTTTTTGAACTCATATCCTGAAGAATTCTTAGTATTTCACTCAAAGAATTGTTGACGTCATTGATTTGCTTCTGCTGTTCTCTAACAATCGTCTGAATTTGTTTCTGCCTTTCTTCGATGACGTCACTAATGCTTTGCTGTATGTTCTGGAATTTAGCAGGTGTCGCCTCGTTCATATTTGCACTTGAAATTGCAGCATTCCCGTGAGCATCCCTGACAGTTCCTTCTTCGATTCTTCCAGAGCACACCTAAAATATAACATGAGGCATAGTTAATTGAGGGACTGGTTAGGAAACCTTGCTATGAAAACAATGGTGCTGCAATTTATGTTGGAAGGGCCGCAACCCTGCACAATCCTTTGTTTTAACGTTCACACCACCGTTGAATATCTTAACAATAACGTTTCGATTGGTCAGTTGGTCCAACACATTACAAACTCTATTGTTGTTTGCGCAGGGTCAAGGCCAAAAAGGCAAACAAAAACATACAACAAAGAAGTTCGTCAGGTTTCACAACCATCGCCTTCAATTGACTATGCATGAGAGTAGCTATTAAAATCCTTCTGAATTGTATACCGTTTTCTGCTTCCATATCCTTCTATATTCGATCTTGGTATGGATTTCGACATGTTTGAATTACAATCAAGAAACGCTGACCGCGTCCGTAATGATACAATAAGTGCTGCCTGGTAGGCAACGAATTTTCTTCGGAAAGTGAAGCTTTCCGAACGAGGAACGAAGTTCCGAGTGAAATACGTTTTATTCACTTGAAACCAACCTTTCGTAATCTTGCGAGCCTACAGCACGTTGGTCCTCGGTATGTGCAAGTAAACATAGGGGAGATCATACGAAAATATGCACGAGGCAAGGTCGAGGGATATTTAACAATTATTCCATGAGCGCGCATTGGATATGAGATGGTAAATAGCCAACGAGGCGCGAAGCGCCGAGTTGGCTATAACTAATCTCGTATCCAACAAGCGCGAATGGAAAAATTGTTTTATTAAATTCTCCGCGTTTGGACATTGCTGTTGAAGTTTACTGAATGTTAATGTTTTAAGAAAAAATTTCTTTTAAATTTAAACGACCGGGTGTTGAGGCAACCTCCGACCAAAGCGCGCGAAACCTAATGATCACATTACACGCGCAGCGCTTTGCAAACGGAATTGAATGAAAAATCGAAAGCGAAGAAAATCGGACACAGTCGGACATTTCTGAGACTAGCATTCAAGTGCTTTTGAAGCTCCAGCTTATCGAGAAGCGTAATAGTTGTGCACGTTTGAGCAAATGTTCTGCTGTGTGGTGCCGAGCGAAGGAAGAGATCAGGGCAAGGACGGCTTTTTTCATGCTGAACTGAATTCCTCGCGGACGATTTAAAACACTTCAGGCAAGTTCCAGTGTACGAGGTACAACCTCACTGAGACAAGCATTCAGTGCAAGTTTTTAAACTTCAAGCTTATTTGAGAAGCGTAAGAGCTGTGCACATTAGTGCAAATGTTTTGCTGAGTGGTGCCGAGCGACGGAAACGAACATTATGGCCGCCGCTCGTACGGATTTCATAGATGAACCATCTGAAGTCCTCGTAAATTCGTAAAAACATAAAGGCAGGCATGAAGCTCTTCCTGAGAAATTTCTTCGATTGGCTTTAACCTCTTACCGCCAGGATTTGCAAGCCATTCTGAAATTTTTGAAGGTAACCGGTTGTTATTGTTGTTGTTATGTGATCTAAAAAATCGTAAAATCTTGCAATTTTGAAGATTTTAAAGGAAACTTCAGAGATACGTGTAACGATATTGATCGTATTCTATTTAGCGTATCACTTCCGGTCGATATTGACGTCACCTTGTACCATGGTAACGGACCATGCTTTCCGGTTTTACCTTGTATCGCTTTACCGGGATTAAACAACGAAGTTCTTCTTTAGCTGCTTGTGATCTGTTTCTCTTTTCTTCTTACGAACACGTTACATGGTGTCAGAATCGGGATTTCTCCTTTCAGAACAATCGCCTGGAATACCTAGTGAAGTTTAATAGCGACTTAATTCCGTATGGGCGACACAGAAGGAGAATCGCCGCCGGGCTCTCAACAAGCTCGACCAGCCCCGCAAGCACCTCAACCACTAGCTTCACAATTACTCGCAGCTCCTCAGTTTATTCAGTCAACGATCCCCTTACCGTCCAAACTAGAGTTGAAAGGGAATCTTGCAGTCAATTGGAAACGCTTCAAGCGTCTCTGGACGAACTATGAGATCGCCTCGCGCCTTCGAACCCAAACAAGTGAGCTTCGTACGGCGACACTGTTGACCTGTATCGGACCTGACATCTTGGAGATATACGATGGTTTGCCGTTCGCAAACGATGAGGAGAAGACAAACGTGGACAAAGTAATAGAGCTTCTAGAGGCTTACTTCATCGGTGAGACAAATGAAATCTATCAAGCTTATGTGTTCAATCAGAAAGTGCAGGAAGTTGGTGAATCATTTGATTCATTTTTTACAACCTTACGTTCGCTGGCTAACACATGCAATTTTGGTAGCATGCTAGATCGAATGATCAGAGACAGAGTTGTCGTAGGTATCAAAGATAACGCAACTCGGAAAAAACTACTTGCTGAGAACAAACTAACGCTAAACAAGTGCATTGATATTTGCCGTGCGAGAGAAACCACATCGAAACAACTCAAAGAGATGACTCAGACAGAAGAAGTTAGCGCCGTTACCACAGGGAACCCAAAGTCTAAGAATTTCACGTCTAAGAAGTTTGCGAATCAAAACAAATCACTACCGCTGATTAGGTGCAAGGTCTGTCACAAAACGCACCCTAGAAAAAAGGAACTCTGCCCAGCATGGCAGCGCGAGTGCAGCCAGTGTGGCGGGATGAATCACTTTCCAGTAGCGTGCAGCAGCCTGAAGGCCAGCAAACAGCACAACGCTAAGCGAGTGCACAGCATAGAGCAGGAATTTCTAGAATGCAATGATGGGGAAGGTAGTGATGATGATTATCTGCTCAGTGTTGAATCTGTTGGCACACTGCATGTCAATAACAGTCCCAAAAAACTTTATGCTAACATGTGCTTGAGAGATGAAACATTGGACTGTGGTGCTACAGTCAATATCCTCCCAGCTGATATCTATCAGAAGGTTTACAATGACCCTAACATGACACGCCTTCAGAAAACTCAAACCACACTAGTTATGTTCAACAAATCTGAGCTGAAACCTTTGGGGTGTATCAAGGTAGAAACTCTTAACCCCAAGAATGAACAGTGTTTCCTGTCGTCCCCAATGAGCACACAGCGCTCCTAAGTGCCCAGTCAATTCAGCAGTTTGGTCTCATCACTGTGAACACTGACAATATAATGTCTGTTTCTGATGCAATTCCCGCACAGCCTGATGTAGTGAGCGAGTTTGAAGATGTGTTCTAGGGAGAAGGAAAGTTACCGGACAAGCTCCACCTTGAGATTGACAAGTCTGTACCGCCTGTGGTTCTCCCAGTGAGGAAGGTTCCCTTTGCAGTGCAGGAACCACTAAGACAGGAACTAGAGCGTCTAGTTACAAAAGGGATCCTAGAACCAGTGGATGTACCTACTGACTGGGTTTCATCAATGGTGGTGGTCAAGAAAGCCAACGGGAAGATAAGGCTGTGTATCGACCCACACCCCCTAAATCAAGCGCTCAGAAGGAACTACTACCCCTTGCCAGTAATTGATGATCTTCTTCCTCAGCTAACAAATGCCAAAGTTTTCAGCGTAGTGGATGCTAAGAACGGTTTCTGGCACGTTCACCTTGATGAGGAGAGCAGCCTGTTGACTACGTTCGGTACCCCGTGGGGCAGATACCGATGGACCCGCATGCCATTTGGCATTTCACCCACCCCGGAAGAATTCCAGAGACGACTGGAGCATGCACTAGAAGGTCTAGACGGAGTGAAGCCCATATTCGATGATATTCTCATCTTTGGTGCAGGACAAACGCAAGCCGAAGCACTGTCTGACCATGATATAAAGCTGAGAGCACTGTTCGAGCGTTGTCGCACTAAAGGCATTAAGCTAAACAAAGAAAAGCTAAAGCTCCGCCTTCCAGAAGTGAAGTTCATGGGACATGTGATATGTCAAGATGGACTAAAACCAGACCCAGACAAGGTGCAAGGTATCAGGGGGATGCCAACTCCGACCAGCAAGCAAGATGTCAAGAGACTTCTGGGCATGGTTAACTACTTGCAAAAATTCATGCCTAACTTATCTGAGGCAACTGCCCCAATGAGAGATCTCCTGAAAGAAACGAACCAGTTCCATTGAGATGAGCAAGTGCAGGGACGCAGCTTCGAGCAGCTCAAGGAAATACTCAGTGCCGCTCCTGTACTTAAGTTCTTCGATCCAACTGATGATGTAGAGCTACAGTGTGATGCATCTGAAAGATGACTCGATGCCTGTCTTATGCAGGGAGGCCAACCTGTGGCCTATGCGTCACGGTCTTTGACTGACACAGAGGGTAACTATGCGCAGATAGAAAAGGAAATGCTGGCAATCCTTTTCGGAGTAGAGCGGTTTGAGCAATGTGTGTATGGCCGACCTGTTCTGATACAAACGGACCATAAACCCTTAGAGAGCATTTTCAGGAAGAGCTTACTCAGTGCTCCCAAACGTCTGCAACGAATGTTGCTGAGATTACAGAAGTTTGACCTGCATGTTGAGTACAAGAAAGGATCAGAAATGTACTTAGCGGACACTCGGAGTAGAGCATTCCAAGTATGCAAGGGCACGCAGAAAGATGCAGTTGAGGATGTCGTGTACATAGAGGAGATGAGAGGGAACACAGAAAGAGAGCTAGAGAGCATTAATATGATACAGTACCTACCAGTATCTGAAGAAACTCAAGCTCTGATCCAACAAGCAACAGAGTCTGATGCTACCCTACGAGAGCTGAAGTCAATCATCAGGAAAGGTTGGCCACCTACCAAGGAAGAAGCTTCAGCTAGTATCAGAGATTACTTCCCTTTTCGCGAAGAGCTATCACTGCAAAACGGATTAGTCTTTAAAGGTGAAAGACTAGTTATCCCCACAAGCGTGAGAGAAGACATGTTGACGAAGATACATGCAAGCCACATCGGTATCCAAGGCTGTTTACGCAGAGCGAGAGAAGTAATGTACTGGCCAGGTATGAACAAGGATGTCGAACAGTAAGCCGCAAAGTGTAAAGTATGCAACAGCAAACCAGCAGCGCAAGGCAAAGAACCCATGATATGTCATGAAATTCCGAGTAGACCATGGGAGAAGATTGCGGTTGATCTGTTTGAGCTAAATGGTACTGAGTACATGGTCACCGTTGACTACTACTCCAGCTTCTTTGAAGTTGACAGACTGACAACCAAGAAAGCAGAAGAAGTTATCAAGAAGCTCAAGGCCCACCTATCCAGGCACGGCATTCCAGATCAGCTGATTTGAGACAACAGGCAACCATTTGCATCTGCTAGCTTCCAAGAGTTCGCAAATACTTACAGCTTCGATCATGTGACCAGCTCCCCGACGTATGCTCAGTCAAATGGGAAGGTTGAGAATGCGGTGAAGACAGCGAAATCTCTCTTAGAGAAAGCCGCCAAGTCGAAGCAAGACCCGTATCTGGCACTGCTAGCCTGGAGGAACACTCCCTCAGAAACGCACAGCACTTCACCTGTTCAGCGGTTATTCAGCAGAAGGACGAAGACTCTACTTCCAACGTCAAACCAACTACTGAAGCCGAAGATACCAGAGGACGTGAATCAGAAGATGAAGCTGCAGAAGGCTAAGCAAAGTATGCACTACAACAGAGGTGCCAAAGAATTAGAGGAGTTACGCCCAGGAGACGTAGTGCGAATCCAGCCTCAAAAGACACAGTTCGGGAAGAAGGAGTGGACCCAAGCTAGAGTCGAAGGGAAAGTCGACATTAGCTCCTTTCAAGTCAGGACAGAGGATGGACGAGCGTATAGAAGGAATAGGAGACACCTGAGGCGAAAACAAGAAGCTATGTGCAACAGTGAAGTCGAGGTGTTGTTGCCACCCAGAACCTTAGCCAACCCTGCCACCCCAAGTGCACGTGAGAAACAGTTGTCGCTACAACCTGCCACTTCAAGCGTCGCTGTGAGCAACAGTATCCAGCAGAGCACAGCACCAGTGCGGCAGGCAGACAAGCCACAAGTCGAGCAACCGGTATCATCTGCACAGAGCAAACCGGCTTCACCACCTGTGATGACAACACGTAGCGGACGAGTTGTCAGACCACCAATCCGCTATATGAACTCTCAGTCATAAAACAGCCTCGCTCAGAACGGACATGACAAGTTTTGATTTAATTTAACGGACAGTGACATTTTGCTATTTTATTTCTGTTTTGTTTACTCTTGTGAAAGAAAGGGAGATGTAACGATATTGATCGTATTCTATTTAGCGTATCACTTCCGGTCAATATTGACGTCACCTTGTACCATGGTAACGGACCATGCTTTCCGGTTTTACCTTGTATCGCTTTACCGGGATTAAACAACGAAGTTCTTCTTTAGCTGCTTGTGATCTGTTTCTCTGTTCTTCTTACGAACACGTTACAATACGTATCATTAAATAGTGTCATACCGAACTTTGCGGCTTTTATTGTTGTTATATTGAGATGGCATCGTTTCGTATTTCTTTCTTTTCTTTTTTTTTTTTTTTTTTCTACATTTTTCCGAAGAAACTTTTGCTTCCCGCCGAAAAAAAAAATTAGCTTAGCGACACCTGGGGCTTTCGTTTTCCATATAAGGTCAAACTCCGGTATATGAGCTGATAAACGAGATTTAGTGAATCAATCAGAACGCTAGAAATGCAATATCCGAGGCTGAGAAATTAATAAAGAAAGGTATTCCCGTCATCATAAAAATCCTCGAATAAAAAGGCTGATAATTACAGGAGGAAAAGGTTAAAGGGCTTGACTGGAAAATTGATGGTTAAAGATATAACTCAAATTTTGCTTCAAGTAAACACTGTAGGATATGTATCCCTTGCAACTCGCCCCCGCAAGCAGAACTTTCGAAAATTTTTAATCTAATTAACGTTCAAGCGGAAGAAACTAGACTTTAGTAAACCATGTATGTTTCGAAACCGTTACCTTGGCCAAAACTCTGATGTGTTTATGGCCCATTCCGATGAATGGGTAGAGCTCTAGTGTTCCTCTCTCGTACTTCATCCTGGCCTCACATATCACTGCTTCGTTTAAGGTGAAAACGACTGGAACTTTCCCATCTTCAAATTTAGCAAACTCGACTGTACAACCAATCAAGTCACCATGATACGCCATTTTACCTACAACGGAAAGTGAACGTTTTAGTGTAGAAGACAGTTAGGGGTCAGAAAAATGCTTCAGGGTGATCCGAAGGAGGCAAACGAGGCTACAAAACGGTGATTTCGTTTTAAAGGATCTTGTCGGTTTTTTTAATCTGCTCTCCCTTCTTATTTGCAGTTCTTTAACCAATTCAAAAAATATATAATAATAAAATTTACCAAATCTTCTGAATCTTGTAGAAGAAGGCAAACAAACAACGTTGTCTCTTCCATCATTTTGAAAACTGAATTTTAAAACAGTGATAAACAACCATGAATATCTACCCAAAAAGGACCGTGGGTGTTTAAGGTTCAGTTTGTGGCTTTTAAAATTGTCTGGGGTAAATTTAAGAGGCCAGGTAAAGCCATGACGTTTACGAGCTATACGGGATGAATAACAGTCGCGTATGACTGCTACAGCAGAAACTGATTAACTATTTATTTATCTTGTTAACTTTAAACGAAGTCGGCAAATTCTAGAGTGCTTTCTTACTTACTGCCGCACTTTTCATTAACACAAGGACTCTCGGAAGTTCAAGATTCAGCCGACCGTTACTGGCGCTTTTCACTGCTGTCAATCAGTGGTGCGAACCTCTTAGGAAACAAGGACGTTTGACTCAATAGGGTCAAAAGGTCACACTCTTAGCTGTGATTGGTTGATTTCAATCCACGTTTCTGTATTTTGCGGTCAGCGGTTGTCGCCGAATTATGATTGACAGCAGTATAACACGCATGGTTAGTTGGGTTTCGGATGTTATTGACAGGCGCATGCGCAATGAGTAGAAAATTTATATAACCACATATTTTAAACCATGTTATTATAACCAAATTAGGTCTTTTGTAACGGTAACAAAATAAATAACGAATTTACAAGTGGTTGCAGTCTATTTCATCTTTACCGTCCATTATCTCCGTGGCTCCTGTCAATCTCTTTTCACTGGCGTTTCGGATGCGGCCATCGCAAGCAAAATAACCAACAGTATCCCCCACGTTGCCTGCTGATTCATGCAAGTTGTGTGTTGCCCTTACAACGCCAACAACCAAATCTCTCCTCTCGCTGCCATCTTTAATTAAAACCTAAAGAGGAAACGATGACGTGGCACGATTAGAATTTTTCTCCAACTCCTCGGTAACGAGGGTCGAGTTTGATCGCCGCGTTCGAGCTGAAGGGATGGGTTTATCGCCAAGAATTCTCATTAAAAGCTTTCGTGAGGTTCCCTTTTGCGTTTTTGCTTTTGACCGTGGGAATGTTTGGACTAAAGCAGCGGGGAAACAGTTGGCGGGGAGGGGAGTATAAAACTAACGTAACGTGTTGATCAAGTCCTTGACAGACGTGTTCCTTCAAAACTGGTTCATTTTAGTAATTTCGCTTGGTTATTTGTTCCCACCTACCTCAAATCTAGGAGAATCTTCAGAGAAAGGCCTTTTATATTTAGCTCCATGGAATTCGTTTGGCTCATACTTGCAGGTTTTGCAAAGGTCCCGACCAATGTATGTAAGCATCCAACCTTCAATCTGCAAGCCCTTGCTATTCCAAGCCTACAATTATCCAACAATTAATTAATTAATTAATTAATATCTGAATTCTGCAGCCTCTCACTGTCCGTAAGAGGAACGGCAAACATGGTCATCATCCTGGTCGCCATCATCACTATCTTCGTCATCATCATCGTCGACACCTCCATTTCAACACGGTGCATCAGTTAAAAATGCTCTACCATGCATAAATCGCCTTTAAGTAAAAACAACTGAATAATTAACCCAATGGGAAAGAATATCCTTAAATAGTACCGTATAAGTAGTCTTGTCAATTTCGGAAATTTTTGCTGAAGATGCGTAGAAAAGCGTCTCTTACAATTCAAGTTCAGAAGACTCACTCCCTCGAAAGTCCAAAATTTCCCTCTTACGTAACTGGGCGTTCGGCTTGCTGTCAAACTCCCATTTTGTTTCTTACTTATGGTCAAACTTGCGCAGTAAGGACGGTGCCTCCTTGTGCTACTGCACATACCTTCCACGCAACTCAGGATTGCTCCTAGTTTAAACGTATACGTATTTTTGCGCGGTTTATGAGTATGCGAGGGAAAAAAATCCAAAGTGAAAATGAACAATGCATTTTTCAGAGATAATTAAACTTCTGTTTGGAAAAACGTTTCACACATTGTTAAGTATATCTTAATTCTCTGTATAATTATTGTTAATTACTTGTTTCTGAGAAATGCGTGGTTAGAGCAATTTTCTTTTTCGATTTCAATAGTCCATGCTACGATCTTCTTTCCCCGCATGATCACAAAGTGCGTAAAAATTCCTTTGTATTAGAATTGTTACGAGATTCGTTGTATGAGCGGACTGTTTGTGGACTGAACTTAGGATTGTCGGTAACAGCAACAAGCAGACACAAGAAGTCTTCACAACTCGGATCGCAGATTCTTGTCACACAGACTTTAGCACACAGCTCTGATACGCAGCTTTTAAATTTGAATCAACGCACAGCCATTTGCATAGACTTCTTAACACACTGTTTACACTTCTCTTGAAAGCTCTCTCAAGCTACCAAACTCGCTTACTTATGTAGTCATTCAACAAGGGTCTTGAAACTTCTAAAAATCTACTTTCAGTAACATTACAACAGCGTATGCTGTTTAAAACCGATCACTTAAACTATGACTCGGCATTCTAAAATGTTCTTGAATGTTCCGTAGAATGTCCCTAAATGTTCGATAGAATGCTCTGGAACGTTCTGTGAAATATAGACAATTTTCTTAACATGGAGGCAGAGTCTTTGACCTGATCGATACATAGCTGGATAAATCTTCAGTTTACTTACGGCAGGTCCAGAGGGTGCCTCTCTTAGGGCGTGAGTGTTACAAGAGAACACGATCATGTCGCTAATGTCTGTAATTTTTTGCTGCAGTGCCAGTACTTGTCCGTCAATAGACTCCTTCAGTCTGGCAACCGCTTGACTTTCACTGGAGTTCTCCTCCGCATCATTCAGACCTGAGCAAACCTTTAAAATCAGAATAAGTTTTGAAGACTGTAACTAAAGGGTAGTCCAGTGACAGTAACAGAATACGACAGGATATGAGCAAGAAAGAGCACTGATTGGTTCCTGTAGTCTATCACCTTATCACATTCAACAAGTAGAGTGGACGGCAAACACATGCTTCTATTAAAAATTTTTGACAGTGCCGCAATGAGAAATATAACTTCCAAAAAAAAAGAAAAAATAGATAGTAATCCCTTTGAAAACCCGGGACGATTATATGGACAATGTAGACTAAAGAGCGATATGAAACAGTTGTTGTTCAGTTCCTTTTGTAAAGATCTGTATGCCATTTTAAAAGGGAAGGCACGAGTCGAAAATGTCAACTTTCACAGATTGCTCACTCCATCAGTTATAAACATTACTGTCTACCTAGGCGTCCGAGTAAGTAGCCCAGAAAAGTTGACACCTCCGTCGCGTGCCCTTGTCCAACTGACAGTAGTATAGAGAATTTTACAAAGGGCAATTGGATTGGTTGACGTATTTGAAACAGATTGTCCAGACGTCAATCAGAACGACAACCTTTGGTGCTTCCTTAATTGAATCTAGTTTTTAGATCGTATTGAGCAAGCAGATCTTTTGAGTTGACACAATTTCAGTCTTTGTCATGTAAATGCTCATTGGTGAATTACTTTCAAAGTCAATCAACGCTGAGTTGTATTTTGAGAATACTATCCATAAGTGAAAGAAATGTGATGTCATGTTTTAAGCCTGCTAATTAAGTGACAGTGGCAGAGGCAAATACTCGGAAGAAGAAACTCCGCATTCTTCCAAAATACATCTACCTTTTATTCACCAAGCTTTTCAAACTCATTAATTTTTCATATTGTTATTACCCTACCAGAATGCCTCATTCTGGCCAGGTAGATGAGTTTAGAAACCCAATGAAAAACGAGTTGAAAACCACAAGTGTCTGGAAACGATTTTTAAACCCATGTGTAAAATGTTTGTTATTCTGCATATTCGTAAAGAAAGAACAAAACATGAAGATGGACAACTTTATTTAATCACACATCAGTTAACAATTCATACTTTTAACCAAGCTTATTTACTGCCAATGTTGAATCTAGCGGTGCAGTTATTAAAGTTTCCAAACCAGAAAGTGCCCAGTTCTATCGTCTACTAATTAACTATCTACCCCTGCGTTAAACAGACTAGACGCACAAGTTATACGTAAGCAATGGGAGGTTTTGAGTTTCAGCCCTGCGGCTTTACACATATCTGGCAGAATTTGATTCAACTTGTTTATCCCCACAGGCAATTTATCGAGCGTGTATTTGTCCGCATTTGGCCTAAAATAGAAAGCTACCATACCTTTTCCGAAGCACTCAACAAAACCGACATACAAACGGGCATACATACAGACTTCGGAATGGCCTTGGCCACACACGTTTCCTCTTTTTCATTAGTTTTTAGCAGGTCTAAATCTATGCTCTGCCATCTGCCTTGCGCGGCAACCTGTTTGCTCAGAGCTGACAAACAACTATATTATGTCACAGACGAGCAAGTAGGTGACAGGATCGCATTCCACGCCTCGAATAAAACATTTGAATTGAGAAAACTCATTAAAATGATAATTGCCTGCGGCCTCTTGGTTTCGAATGTTTTCTCGCGTTTGGAAACCTGATAAAACCCTCGCACTCGTTTTTGAAATAGTATTCAAAACATAGCATTGTACTTCTTTCACTCATACCACTCATACCACTCATGGACATTCAAATTCTAGCAGTATGTAGGATGTTTGTCACATTAACCTATCTTAATGGCCTAGTTCACACGTATTCTGTTCCCAGTCTTCAGTGTAGCTCTGCGGTAGAACAACCGAACTAGTGATCGGAAGTTCTCAAACTCATTAATAATTCATGCAGTCAAAAGCCAATAAATGACCTCCATTTCGGTCAGGTGGATGAATCTTGATACCCCAATGAAACACCAGATGAAACACCACCAGGTTTTCATCTGAGATGAAACATGTTTTTCATCTGAGATCAAACATTTGCATTTTAATGAGATTAATTTCTTATTGTTTCATTTGAGAAGACATGTCAAAAACTCGGGCTTCGTGCTTTATCACGGGTTCCAAATACCTCGAAACAGATGAAAGCACTCGGCCTGCGGCCTCGTGCTTTCATCTGTTTCTCAGTGTTTGGAACCCGTGATAAAGCACTCGCCCTCGTTTTTGACATATTACGTCATAGCTTCGACTCCTGTTAACTTGTCAACGATTTTTGCTTATGTGGGTACAAAAGACTTTGCAAACAAAACTATTTTACAACTCTTACCTTGGCTAAAACTCGGATGTCTTTATGTCCCATTCCAATGAAAGGATAAAGTTCCTTTTTGCCTTTTTCATATTCCATCGAGGCCTTGTATATCAGTGCCCCATTCAAGGTGAAAATAATCGGAACTCTACCATTCGACGCTCTTCCGTACTCGACTAAGCATACAATCGCATCTCCTCGATATGCCATTTTACCTACGTAGATAGAAAAGCAGGATAATAATGTGAACAGTCACCATTTCAATTACGTATTTTCAATATAATAGGATTGCAGACCCATGAGCCTTGAAGAATTTATACGGTTTGAATATCTTGCTGGATTTGTGTCAAATGAGCTATAATGTATAAATTTGAGAATGATGTTTTATCCAGTAAGTAACACGGGCATACTCGGAAAGGATTGGAATGTCATGTGTGGCATATGCGCAATGGAATAAATGTGGTGGAATATTTTAAGCCTGGTGAATAAATAAGAATGATGTGTTATCAGGTAAGTGACACAGGAATACTCGGGAAAAAAATCCGAGTTCTCCTATCAGGAGTCGAACCTAACACATCATTCTCATTTATTCACCAGGCTTAAAATATTCCATCATATTTATTCCATTGCGCATATGCCACACATGACATTCCAATCCTAGCAGTATGGAGGATGTTTGTCCCATGAACCTAGTTTAATGGCCTTAGCTCCCACGAGTCTACTGTAGCTCAGTGGTAGAACATCTAAACTAGTACTCGGAAGGTCTTAGGTTCGACTCCTGATAGGAGCACTCGGATTTTTTTTTTTCCGAGTATGCCTGTGTCACTTAACTGATAACACATCATTCTCATGTATTCACCAGACTAAAAATATTCCATCATATTTATTCCAATGTATAAATTTGTTTAGTGATCTAAACTGTACCGGCACAAACTGAAACGGCAACGTACAGACTCCGAGCAAGTTTTGTTTGTACCGGTATAGTTTAAAACTGAGGAAGCATTGCGCCATTATAGTTTAGAACCGTGTAAGTATTTGTATCGGCCAAGAAAGAGCTAGTCAACCTCAGTTTCATAACCATTTTCAACTAGATGGAGAACAATGTGACACAATGATACTTTCAACATCATTAATATTCTACGATACCTTCCACTGGCATGACACTTTTGCCGTCTTTCATGTCACGGTCGCAAGCGTTTAGAAGGCGGCCATCACAAGTGTAATAGCCGATTGTATCATTAGTTTGACCTGCTGATTTATGGGAGTCGTGCTTGGCTCGGCGTACAACTCCAACAACTAACTCTCTCTTCCCTCCGTCTTCCTGTATCAAAACCTAGGCACGTCAATTATACAATAATTAGCTAATAGGGCGGCTTTCCATTGAGCACCAAAAGTAACTCGCGTTCACTTTGGTTTTGCTTTAGATCGGGTTGCAACTGAGTTTCGAAAAAGGGCCAACAAAAGGTAATTTATAATAGTGGGACATGTTTCGTCGCGGCTGATAGTGGTGGATGTGTCGGCAGGAGCAAGACCTTATCGAGATAACGTTTGACAACATTGTCTACAATGCTTTTTCGAACACGGTTCAATGTAAAATCAGCGGTTCTACAAGTCAAAAATGTTGACATTAAGTTTTTGTTCCCTATAAATTAAGGAACTTGTTCAGTTTGAAAGATAGTATACCCACGTCACTGCGATCTCGCGTAGTGCAAAAGTTTTCTTGCACAGACTGTGGTGCCTGTTATGTCGGCGAGACCAACTGGCATCTCGCTACACGAATCCGCGAGTACCTTTTCACTGACAAGAATTCCCACATTTCACGTCATCTCAAAAGCTCGGAAAACTGCCGAGCTTTACATTCTGAAAATTGTTTTTTCATCTTGGACACCGCCTCCACCCACTTCCAGCTCAAAATAAAGGGGCGCTGCATATTCATTTGGAAAAACCGTCACACAATAGGCAACGCCGGTTACATGCATTGGCTTCGAATTTGGATTGGTCATGTGATTGCGCTGTTTGCGTCTGTTGTGATTGGCCAGAGTAATTACTTTGGTTTTGATTTTACGACACTCATTGACAACCGCTCCGCTAATTATGGAATGTCAGTTCAAATAGTAGTACGTTCTATTTGTGTAAACACAATCTTTAGAAATAAGACTCTTTTGTAGGGAAATCGAATCGACAATCAAATGGTCGTATAAAGCGACTTTCGGACAAATTACTACAAAGTAGGTTTTCATTAAGTTAGTTAAGATATCTTTTCATACTTTTGTGCTATCTGTCATTATAATGTCCTAGATTTCAAGCTATTAAATGAAAGACTTTTAGCCGTGTAGTGTAATGATATTAGACTTGTGATGCACATTTGGAAATATTTACATTTGCGCAACACAAGTTATCAATTATTCTTATTATTATAGTTTAAAGAGAATGAATTGGTGTGTTATTTTATGGTTAAGTTACAACAATTATTTTTGTAATATGATTTTTTTTTCTCGTTCGTAAGACAATAGGTACAAAAAAGCTAACTTTCTGAAGCTCCAAAACATTGTAATCTGATGGTTGCATATTGTCAACCAAGATGCCCTAGTCAATCATGAGCTTCTCTTAGCTTGATCAATTTGATCTTACCTCAAGTTTAGGAAAGCTTTCAGAGAAAGGCTCTTTATATGTCGCTCCATGGAAGCGTGCGCGCTGTCCTTCCAGCGCACAGGCTTTGCAAAGGTCTTGACCAACATATGTAAACAAGCAGCCCTCAATCTGTATCCCACGACTCCACCAAGACTGAAAAATTACATAAAGTCAGGTCAGTTCTTCAAGGTGGATTACCATTTCTGATGTAATTATTCATTTCTACACTCCCAAATCTGCCTTTCCAGGATCGGGGTGGGGGGAGGGGTATCAATGGAAGAAAAGCTATTGAAATTCTTTGGACTCAAGAAGGTAAAGTAAAGTCCGCTACGAGCCTCAGTGGCCCACGTGTCCGGAGCTTAACCTGAAGTAAATAGAAGTATTGCTACTCCCCCCACCCCCTCTGCATGGGGTTGCTGGTCCAACGCAGGGGATAGCCCCAGCAGTACCTAGGTGAACAGAGACAATGTGGAGCAAAGTTTCTTGTCTAAGGAAACAACACAACCGACCCGCCGGTCTTCTGACCAAAAATCCGACATGCGAACTATTACACCCCCGCGTCCCCTCTAAGAAAGACAGGATCCCTATAATTGGCTAAAAATTGGCAACAAGAACAAGTTGATTTTTTTTTATTAGACTCATTAAAAATTACTTTCTTGACACTTAATACACAATAGCTACTGAAAATAACAATAAACTACAACATATTAGGGATGAGATGTGTGTAAAAAGTCGAGTCAGGGGGATAAATGAACCTTGCAGTTTTCGAGTTATCCCCCTGTCTTTAACGTGCAAAACAAGTATGATTAAGGGCCTGGTAGAGGCAAGTAAATAGCGTGCAAACACAGGGAGACAGACTGAACTATATGAGCAGTGGGTAAAGTATTGAATCTTCAAAGACGGCAGTCTTTAAATTCGTCGGGCCTATTTTTCGCCGTGACGTTTGTCCTAAGCAACCGATGAAGAGAATATACCGTTCAAAATAAACAAAAGCTTAAATATGCTGCAAATAATGCCCAGCATATTTAAGTTATATTTAAGCATATTTATGCCTAGTACAGAGTACTAGGCATAAATATGCTTAAATGTCCGAACACGAAATAAACAATGCGCCAAAGAACAGTTTCTTTTTCTAGAAAACTGACAAGCTACAAATAGCCGTTTAAAATCTTTACAAATCAAAACTTTCACATACAGAATGAACTGGACACTGACTTCGACAACTACTAAGCCTTAGTATTTTTCTTTTTATGCGAAATTTCCTTGATTGGCATATCGAGGCCGTCGGTGGGAGCACTGTTAGCAGGCGAGATTCTGTACAAACTGGAGACCGCGACATAGGCAAACATTGGCTTGTACTCTGCTCGGAAGGTACGATTCATGACGCCAAAAACGACAGGGTTGATGGCACTGCTGATGAACCACAGACAGGTGGCAAAGAGGAAAACCTGAAAAAAAGAGTTTAATTAAAACCTTGTTTTAGACACCCAAAGTAAGGTAAGTTATCCTAAAAAGAAACGTATCATTTTGTAAGTAGTAAGTAGATTTTGGTAAGGGGTGCAAAGTATTGTTTGCTGTAAATGAAATGCATTGTAAGTAAAGTAGTGCATTGTATGTAATGTTAGCCGTGTAGTGTTGGTAGTGTAAGGTCCGTTTTGTAAATACAGTTTCTTAATTCTTAAAAAAATTTAAAAATTAAAAACAAAATGAATACACGAGGCTGCTTTATGTAAATTTTAGTGAAGTTTTGGCTGTTTTCTCTGGTCACGCAGCGAAATTAGCTATTAATTCGAACGAATTAACTTTGGGCTCAGTATGTTGACAAATTTGGCGGACAAAAGCTCACAAACTTCATTGACAATTTTTTTAAGACGATCGTTTCTCAATGAAACCCCAGAATGTTTTACAACTAGCAGCGACAGACCAAGGGTACATAGCGAGAACATTTAAGCAAAACGCTTAAAATGTTGTCTACTGTCTTCCCAGATCGTTTGTGGCCTTTTAAAGGTAGATTTGTGTAAACTAAGGCTGCATTCATTATGTATGCTACAGGGGGGGGGCAGAGGATTTTTTTTCAGCGGCTCGGTTTTTTATATCCCCCCCAAGGTCCATACAAATTTTCAGAACCCCCCCAAGCAATCAGCCGAAAAATGAATACCCCCCCTCCCCCCTCACAAGAAATATCAAAATAAATATCTGTATAATAGTAAGAGACATGTTTAATAAGAACATCGAGAGAGCTTTGACTGTTTATGTCATACCTATGCCAGCCAGGCTGCTGCTGATGATGATATTGACAATGATGTTGGTGACTGATGAGATTGACAGTGTTGAGGATAATTACAAAGATGATTGAAAATGACAATGTTCTACATTTTATGGTCATATCTTTTTCTTTTTCAACCTTAATGGCTTAATTATTTGTTGTCTTGATAAGTGGCAGATATAGCAGGGGGTGCATGTGGACCCCTTTCAAACTGGTACAGAAAATTCATTGAACATTTAAGTGCATATTTGTTGTTCAATTTTATAAAACTGTGCACTGAATTACATTGTTTTCTTTTGCATTCGTTGATTTAATAAAGTTGCGCTGCTTAGACTGAGGTTGCATTAAATATTTCCATTTTAGATGTTTTACTTTCTATACTGTATCGAAACATTACATCTACAGGCCAGGCACACTACTTGAAAAACTTCAAAATAGGTACTATATATAGTCTCTCAGAATAATAGAGGTACCCTTGTTGCTTACAATCCTTGAAGGAAGCTGCTGTACTTACCTTTTCTTTTCTCACTTTTTAAAACCATTACAAAAGCTAGACAGAATCTTACAAAAAATAAGCATCCCCCCAGGAGATATTTAAACAATTTTCATATCCCCCCTTTTTTTGCTCTAAAAATTTGAGATCCCGCCCTAAAATCCTCTGCCCCCCCCCCCCCCCCCCCCCTGTAGGATACATAATGAATGCAGCCTAATACGGTTGCATCTGTTCGAATGTTCTTGCTTAAAATTTAGGCCAAAGAAGGTTTTAGGAAATGGAATCTTATTTCCCGAATTTACTAGCTACGAAAATGCTAGCTGACCCTACTTCGCATTATTATTGACGTATTTGATCCTTTGAAAACGGAAGGAATTAGTTTTCCAGTGCTACGAAATTTTGAGCTAACATTTTGCCGAAGAGTACTTTAGATACTGTTTAAAACTAAATCCTAATTTCTGAGGCGATTAAGGCCTTCCATTGAAATACACTGTTTGGCGAACGGCCAAGAACTGTAAACACAGCATAACAAACTTTTTTTCTCCTCAGATCGCTCTTTGCCGCTTTGTGAGATGAAACTGGTCTGAAACAAGGACCGCACTATTAAATGGATAGCTTATTCCACCTTTGTCACATAGTCGCTGCTTCAACATGTAATTACTGATGGCAGACGACGTGAGAAATAAGCAAGTGAACGGTGTGGGATCAGTTTGCCAAGAAATAACTTCAAATATATCTTCAAAAAATAACCTATGGAATAACTTTGGTCGAAAGACATTCCAATTCAGCTGTAAAAACGCGCGCATTTTTTTCTTAAGCAAATCTATAGCCGTATTCAAAAGGAAAATTTTAAATTTACTGTTTCAATATTCTTTTATATCTCGCCGCACTTGGATGTCCTATGTCGACAACTCCTTTTCTAGAATGAAATTGACTGGCAGCCCCGCCAGATAGATAATTAATTTTTATTAATGTGTCTGTAGGGTTTAGCACACTGTGAAGACAGAGTGTTAATTGAGCACAAAATTACAGCTAAGATGCTAAAAATTAAAAACTTGCAGTCAAAATCCTAAAACTAACACTACCAAGGTTCCTTTTAGTGTGTAAAAAAACATTGTTTATGCGAACAGGAGATTCCGGTGATGTCAAGGTTCCAAATGATGTCGCAAAGGTTTTAAAAGTACATGTATACACCATATCCGCTGCATGGTCTCGAAGACTGCCTCAGGCATTTCTCCCCGGCTCCCATTGAGACGAACGAAAAGTCAAATTGGAAAGATTACCGAGGTCAGTCAGTGTTAACTTTTTTGCCTTTTTGTTGGTTTTTTGTTTGTTTGTTTATTTGTTTGCTTGTTTCGTTTTGTTTATTGTTTGTTTTGTTTTCCCAGGCAAAGTAGGAAAAATTATCTCTTATATACAGTAAACAACCATAAGAGCTTGATGAATTATTCAAAAATTCAGAAATTTGTTAAACCTTTTTTTTAAATGGAAATCTCACCTGGCGAGGAAGAAGTAGCGGGTTGATTTTATCCATGGTGTCCATTACTTCTGCCGGGATCCAACAAAACGTGAATGAAAGAACGATGGTTGCAACTGCTTTGGCAACAGACACCTCTTCAGCATGGCTGCCGACCTGACCATTGTGGTTGGCTTGGTTTAGATTTTGAGCTACTGGAGCGTTGTGTTCCTGTACGGCGCGGAACACCTTCCAGTAACAGACCACGATGATCCCGTATGAGATAGCGAAGGAGCCATAGAGCCAGGCGTTGAAAGAGTATATGGCCGCAGGATTCATCATTCTCCTCCAACACAAGAGGTACCCTGGGCAG